>NC_051283.1:25580110-25780110 GCF_015220745.1 Sebastes umbrosus
AACTCTAAGCAAGAACACAAAATGTAGAACTGTTCCTTTAACATAATCACATTGTAAGGACTCGCCTGTGGGGACTAAAAGCCAGTCCTCACAAAGTTAACAATTAAATTTAGTTTAATACAAACTGCACATCTATCTACGGAGGCCAGAGAGCAGCTCCAAAAAAAATAAGACACTCACAGAATTGGGTCACATGCACTCGTTGTCAAATGCGTGCTGCACACAGATGAACTACACACACACTCGTACTAAGACTCATTATCACAAACAGTAACTCTGACAAGTATACTCTACGAGGGCTCTTTCTCTCTCTCATCCGGTCTGTCACAGTTTTCTCTCTCACACGCCCTCATGCTAACACTCTTCATACTCATAAACCCATTTTGTCACATTCACACACCTACATGCACACACATGGAACAGCGTTATGACAGCAAAGAAGCCTGCAGACAGGTACATTAGAGGGACACCAAAGTTGCCCTCAGGAGTGCAAGGGAAGTGTGATCATATGATATTGAATGACGGTCCACAGAAAAAGGTCACATATTCTTTATTTTATTATACTCGTATTTTACAGCTCTGGTTTTATTTTTTTCTATGTCCAATTTTATTTCTCTTATCCCTCGTTTTTTTACTTAATACTGTTGGTTTTGTGATTTTTTTTTATGTTGTTTTATATTTGCAAGAGCAGGTGTGTCACGTTTTTAGTGCAATCACCAACTCCCCAACATGCAATACACAAGAGATTTTATTAAAAGGCTGCAGAAACTAGGAGATGAGTTGCTATTTTAGGGAGGGTGTATTATATGCGGTCATTTCTGGGGCACTTTGCCTTTTTTTTTTTTTTTTTTCATTTCAATCTGCCCAATTTTCTTGAAGAGCTGTATCACTAAATTAATCTTACATAACCGGCTCTTATCTGGACTCGGGGCTTAAAGCTCTTATCCAATTACAAACTTATCCAGCCCACTCTGACGGACTACCTCAGCTTGAGGACACTACTACAAGCACAAGAGAAGGACTCTCTCGTTCTCTCTGTCTGTATCATACCTCTTTCTCACTTTCTTTTGATATCCAGATGTTATTGATGCTTTAAACTCACCCAGACAGAGAGAGGAGAGGGTGCTTCAGACATTTACTGAACAAACACAACGGGGGATACGCTCATTCTCTCTGTTCATCCATCCCTCTGTCTCCACTTCGTTCAGTAAAAAGATATTATCTATTGTTTAGACCAGCGTAGAGGCAGTAGAGATAGTCTCAGTAATCAGGACGAGACTAATCACAACAGGAGGACACCCTTTCTCTGTCCTCATTTAGATTCTTGCCTCTTCCATGGTTTTAAGAGTAGAAAGAGGCAGACATGCTTTATGTCTAAAATGAGCACTAAAGATAACACCCCATCGTCTGAGACCTCTCACAACGCTACAAACATCATCATTATCTCTCCCTCTTTCAGCAGAGAGATGAATCTGTGCATTACACCCTGCAGAGCGTCCATGTTTCAGACAGACTACATCTTTGGAGTTATCACAACTCAACTAACCACAACAGCAGGATGCTCATTCATGTCATTTCTCCCCATTTCTATACAAAGAGGAAGAAACTATGCACTACAAACTATGCTGGAGGAAGAAAGCACCATAATGTTTTAGTTTGCATCCTTTGTATCAAACAAAAGAGTTCAGAGAGACAGTGGTAACATAGGATGCTTTTGTGAATGCATTTTTTTTTTCATTCTTCTTAAGCCCTTTCTGCTGTAGCTGCTTTGGGCCTACTTCTGCCTGATTTTACATACCTCTATCGAATGCTTAATGGATAATGGATAAAATATGTTTCCAATATTTAAAGAAATAATATTTTTGCATTTGTATGCTTTAGTTTTGGTCAATGAGCAACTTGTTTCACATGAAAACAAATGATAGACACCGGCGTCTACACTGCAGAAAGGGGTTAAAAAGGACCCTGTGGAGTTGGAGACAAACACAGTTACGATCACATTGGCTCTGTTAAGACATGGCATTAACATGCGTCTCCACATGCGTCTTGAATGATCACTTCGGGGGCGGCTGTAGCTCCGTGGGTAGAGTGGTCGTCCTTTAACCGCAAGGTTGGTGGTTCAATCCCCTGCTCCTACTGTTGAAGTGTCCTTGAGAGAGACACTGAACCCCAAGTTGCTCCCCCCGGGCACTTTACAGGTTTACAGAGGTCACATTTCATGTATGTACCTGTATGTATATCATGATTCTAAGAAAGTTTAAGTTTGTGATCGGATCTTACTTCCCCGCTCAATATACAAATAAACACGTAGACGTTGCAACGTGATGTCAGTATTAATATCCTGTGAATTTGGGTACATTGTTTTAAAGATAGGGTCGACGATGTTGGAAAGCTAGCATAATTTGAAAGAAGCATCACCTCAGGAGCTCCGTCTAAACCCCCCCCCACACATGCACGAACACCGCCGGTTGGATCGCTGTCGGGGTGTAAAGACCATTTCAACCAATATAACAAATAGTGTATACTGGATAACATCGTCAAACCCTTGAAAGAACCAATCAGATGCCTCACTGCTCGTACTCTACCCTTGGCGTGCACCAGCCTGAATTCAAAGCGCATCGCCGCCGCAAGTTTCCTGGAGAATGGAAGAGAAAACTCAGGCAAAAGTAGCACTGCCGCGGTTACTTGTCATGAGGTAGCGTTGTTGAGTTGAGGTCCTCTCTCCGCTTAGTGTCTGTGAAGTAGTTACGATGCACGTGCGGGTTTAGACGGAGCTCCTGAAGGGATGCCACTTTCAAATTATGCTAGCTTTCCAACATCGTCGACCCTATCTTTAAAGCACTGGAGATCAGCAAAGACAAAAACTTCAGGTGGTGTAAAAAGGAAATATTTGTCCCCAAGATCTTCCACTACCCGTCAGATACCAGAGATGATAAGGACGCTGACATGACAGTGTAGGAGGTTATATGAGAGACAGACAGAGGTGAAGAGAAAAACAGGCGGTCAAGGAGAGAGAGAGAGAAAGGGTTTTCTTCCTCTGATAAACTCAGTGATATCAGTGTCTCGTCTGTCACAAGCACAAGAGTGATTGCTCCAGAGACTCATCTCTCTCTCTTCCCCCTTCCTATCCCTCTCCACCTGCCCTTTCTCTTCCTCCCTCCGTTGATCCGGCTGCCAAAGAATAGTAGGGGATATGGGACCAGAAGAGATAAACAACCCCCCCAAAAAAACCTCATATGCACATGCACACAAACACACTGTGTTTGCCATGTGGCACACACAGGTATCGAAGCCAATCAGATAGCATTCACACTGCAGAATGTCATCATGCCAAATCTATCTCTCAGAGACATAAAATGGCTGACAGATCGCCTCGCTTTTTCAATTCAATTTTTGTTTTTATTGGCATGACATGCGAATTAATTTGTGTTGCCAAAGCATGTGCAGAAAGAAAATAGGGAATGAAGGAGAAAAAGTAAAAAGCAAAAGTGATTATAACACAAACTGGTTATTCATGTATGAGAGAAGAATTATGAACATCGTCATATACTAGGGCTCGGACGATATGCCGATTCGATATTATCACGATACTTGGGTGCCGATTCGATATTCCGATTTATTGCAATTTTTGTTAACTTTTTTTAACACTAGACCATGGAGAAAATCATACACTTCTAGGGACTTTTCTTTGGAAAATAGCTTAATTGATACAGTTAAAATGTTTGATTTTCAGCTTAAAAGTAGTCATAGATGTCCTGAAGTCAAATATATCAGGATCATTGTCAGGCATTTTTTATTAAATTTTTTCCAGCAACCCAAAAATCAAAGGATAAAGACATTTCACTCACAAATTAGTGGTATTTTCTTTTTAATTTATAAGGGACATGTAATGTTTTATACTTCTGATGAATATAATCCAATTAATCTTATTTCCATATATGTATTTTTTATATACAGTTCCCTTTGTTAACACCTTATTTTGAAAACTGGACGTAGTCTCACATGTCTACTTCCTCTAACTCCTCCAAGTCTGTGGCTAGCTCTCCCGTCAGCTCCGTTCTCTTTATACATCCATGGTCAGCTCCATCGTTTGAATGCATTTAACATAAATGTCAGTATATGGGTGCTCTACAGTTGTGGCGTCGGTTGATTTGACCACGGAGATGTGAGTGGCGGCTGGCTTGACCGCATGTTACCGCAATACGATAACGTTTCCTAGTAGGGCTGCTAAACTGAAATATAATAAAAAAGTAAAGAGGGAAAACATGTCTGTGATCTTCTGACATTTGATCTAATCAACTTGAAGACACCTTGGAAATCACCAAGGGTCATAAAATCTGTTTTCTGCAACACTTTGGAATATTAAGCGCCTTAGTACTGCCCCGAAATCCATATCTTTTCATAACATATAAACCTACATCTATGCCAAATGTGTTGCTTTTATCGCAAAATGCAGTTGTTGTGCTTAACTGCCCCGCTATCCTGTCCATGACAGAGTTAGCATGCAGCTTTAGCCATGATGTCCCAAAAACCCAAAGTGTTTCCATACTTTACTGTATGTGTAGTGTTTACCACGTTGGATTTAAAATGTGAGGGTGCAGGTTGCATCCACGTGGACCCTCCACCGTTTTCTACTTTATCGTTTCCGTTCGCTGCGGCCGGTTTGTTTTGGTTGACGGATACGGAACGGATATGACGTCACGTTACTCAGACTACAACAATGAAAGTGGTAACTTCCTTCTACCTCCGCATAGACTCAAATGAAGCAAATATATTGATTTATTGATTTTCCCATCCCTATCATATACTAAATGTTAGGGTTAGGTTTAGGTTTACCCTTTCATCTTGTGTTTTTTCACAAGGTTTATACCCATTTAGCATCACCCAAAGATACACTCTTAGAGATTAAAAGGCAGACATGAGACATCTTCAGACAGCAGGTGGACACACCCAATCACAAACACAAAATGGTGGGACACATACACACACACACACACACACGTACACACAGACAAACACACACACACTCGTGCAGGCAGGCCGGCAGGAACAGCAGCCCACCGTAATGTGATTTTGTCTCGATTAAAATGGTGGGAATTGGATCTGAGGTAAAAGGCCATGTCAAGAGAGAACAAATGGGAGCGGCGGCACACGGAGGAAGATGAACGACTGTCTGGGAGATGGAGAGATGAGATGGAGGGGAGGAGGTGATGGAGGGAGAGAGAAATGATAGGAGGGGAGAGAGGGAAAAGGGGGGAAAAAAGAGTTGGGGTGCTGTGGGTCTGTATTAATCCATTATGGAGAAGGCTCCCTCCCTCATATCTGTAACCCTCCTCTCCTCCACACATGATGATAGCGCTGACCTCCTTGTGGAGAGGGGAAGTCAGGAGCTGGGAGAGTACACATACATACATCCTCTTCCTCCTCCTCATCTTCCTCCTCCTTTTGTCCTGGATCTCTTCCTCTGCTCTTTCATCTGTTTCCAACTTTGTTGTTTCACCTATATGGTTCTTCCATTTACCTCCATTATGTTTGTTTTCCTTCTTATGCTCCAGATTGTCTTCATTATCTCTTCCTGTTCTTCTTCCATGTGCCTCCATTTTCAGTTTACTTTTCCTCCATATCCTTTACAGTTATTTTTTGCAACAAATGAGACTTCTGTGTGTCCATGAAGCATATTAATGATGTTTTTTTCCACCAAATGTTGTTCAGTTTCACCAACATTTATGAGGTTTCCAGTTCACTATGGCCAGCTCTGATAAAGTAGTGTAGTGGGGGGCGGATTTTGGGCATCCATGGTTATGAAAGTAAATTTTCTCCATATACAGTGTTAAGTAACTAATAGTTGGAGCACTTCCAAAGCTTGGATGAAAGGAAAGTCATCCAGTTGAATCATTAGCAGGGCTGTCAATCAATTCAAATATTTAATCGCAAATTAATCAAAAATGTTGTGTGAGGTCACAGTGACCTTGACCTTTGACCACCAAAATCGACTCAGTTTATCCTTTAGTCCAAGTGAAAGTTTGTGCCAAATATGAAGAAATCCGCTCAAGGCGTTCCTGAGATATCACGAGAATGGAATGGACGTAAGGTCACAGTGACCTTGACCTTTGACCACTAAAATCGAATCAGTTCATCCTTGAGTCCAAGTGGACGTTTGTGTCAAATTTGAAGAAATTCCCTCAAGGCATTCCTGAGATATTGCGTTCACGAGAATTGACCGGACGTACGTACATATGGACAATCCGAAAACATTATGCCTCCGGCCACAGCTGTCGTCGGCACGGAGGCATAACAAAGATGAGCAATTACATTATAAAACATCAAGTTCTTTGTTCCCCAGCTCTCTGGTGTCCTTAAGCAAGACACTGAACCTACAGCTTAGATTCCTCCTACTGGCTTCTTCTCCACACTGTAGTTTGGCAGCTGAAGATCATGCATTTTATTTATTTTTCCCCGTGATATAAACAGGTATCACTGCATTATCCTGGAGACTCCCATTTCTCTGAAGAACTCTGAATTGTTATAAAAAGTCAGCTTGAAATGGATATTGATTTTCATCATGCTCCTTTTCTGGCTTCTCCTGGTCACCCACTTTCTCCTCCATTCACCTTCATTTTTCCCTCTTCTCCCTCCTTTAGCTCTTCATGGTCTGGATTCCCTTGTTGCTCTTCATCCCTCAACCCCCGCTTTCAATTCCATTTCCTCTTTATCCTCCTCCTCCTCCTACTTGCAAAGACTAAAACCAGCCTGACACACACAAAGCTTTGACCTGACTGTCACTTATCTGATTATATCATGCACCTACTGACAAGAAGATAAACACGACCAGCATGTAGAATTCATATTCTGCAATAAACCTTTTTTGAGAGTATCTGCACGCCCAGGCTGAAACATGGAGACAACATTTATATCTCATGTAACATTTACACGCTGTACGCTGACCCAGTCTATATGACAGTAAACATATGTACTGTCAAGGTAAAACATAGGCAGTACATGCACTGCTGACGCTCATACAATATATTAAGTCTGTGTGGGAAAGCAACATTTCACACAGTGAACAGTCTGTATGAGATCCATCATGAGCCCAGATGAGACTATCTGTATTACTCAGATGAGACAGGTTTGCAGAAAAATCCATGCAAAAAAAAAAAAAATGCGCCGAGATGATCTCATCATCTGAGGTACTGAACTGAAAAGAGGCCGACAAAGTTTAAGAACACACACTGTAAAGAAAGCTGAAAAATTAGTGTGTAATCACCAAACCACCTCAATCTCTAATTATGTGTTATAATTATGTATAATTTAGTGTCTGGAAAGCCCTCAAACTGGTCTGCCTGGTCCATTATTTCATTTTAGTACACTGGGTTTTTAGGTCCCAGTGCTATTGTCAGGCTTAACACGGCCTTTAAGTAGTAGCCAACTTTGCTGTTTGGACAAAATCCAAATTAAAATGCATCTTCTCTATCTCTTTTTTGGAGAAAAATAGACAACACAGATAACAACAACACAAACTGATGTCCTGTTCAATTTCTCCACACCAAAATACACTTTTTACTTTTCACACAAAGATACCGTTTCCTTAAATTGAGATCTGTACCTTGATATCTTATCAGCATATTGTAAAATGCATTGTAACAGAAGGTGCATTGCTATGAGAATATGATCTGATCTGCCAGACAACCTGCGAGGGAGAACTGGCTCACACTGTGATGGGATCTCAGCCAGTGAGCGAGGTACAAATACAGTCTTTACTGTGTGTTGTCTTTGTAAGGAACCATTGTTCATGTTGTAGAAATTACTCACTCCTAAGTTCTCATCTACTCGCCTTTCGGTGATGTGCATCTTTATCTCATCCATACAAAACAAATCAGTCAGTATTTTGATAACCGATTAATCGTTTGTCATTTTAAAGGCAAAAATGCCACAAATCTCTTTGTTCGATCTTCTCCAATGTGAGGATTTGCTGCTTTTTCTCTGCTTTATATCAATACAAGCGAATTTGAAGCCGCCTTTTGAAATGTTACTAAAAAAATAAATGCAAATTAGGCACGTTTTCATCAACTGGTTTGAAGTGAATAAACTCGGTTACAGCTGGTCCGAAGTTGGCGTTATATACACATGGCTGTAATCCGCCAGTAAAGACATTTTTTTAAGACTTTTTTTTTTGGACATTTTTTTCCAGACTTTTTTCAGACTTTTCTTTTCAGACATTTTTCAGTCTTTTTTTCCAGACTTTTTTCAGACTTTTTTTTTTTTTTTTTTTTTTTTTTCGGACATTTTTCAAACTTTATTTCTTCCGACATTTTTCAGACTTTTTTTTCAGACATTTTTCAGACATTTTTTCAGTCATTTTTCAGAATTTGTTTTCATCAGACTTTTTTTTCCAGACTTTTTTTTTAGACTTTTTTTCCGACATTTTCAGGCTTTCTTTTCCAGACTTTTTCAGATTTTTGTTTTACTTTTTTTCGCACTTTTTTCAGACTTTTTTTTAATTTTTTATTTATTTTACTTTTTTTCCGACATTTTTCAAACTTTATTTCTTCCGACATTTTTTTTACTTTTTTTCCGACATTTTTCCAAGGACATTTTTCAGACTTTATTTCTTCCGACATTTTTCAGACTTTTTTTTCAGACATTTTTTCAGTAATTTTTCAGAATTTGTTTTCATCAGACTTTTTTTCTTCGAACATTTTCAGACATTTTTTACCAGACTTTTTTCTGACTTTTTTTTCAGACATTTTCTTATATGATTTATGATAGATTACACACTTGATCAATTAATCGAGGAAACAATCTGCAGATTAAATAATAATTTAAAAATTGTTACGCAGCTGTATAGTAAATAAATACATTTCTAATTTTGTGTTGTCTCCCAAGTGTTTATTTTTAATAATATATATTAAAAAAATCACCTACTGCCTGGTTAGAGAGTGCATATGAGAAATGTGAGCAAAATGTAGGAGGGATGTTGTGTTGACACTGTGGATTTAACACTTGCTGTAGGTATTCACTGCTTAACTTAGAGTGTGCATTAAAATATGCTTTTATCACTGCATACACTATGGGGAAAATGAGGTGCGCAGTGGTCAATGTCATGTTCTGGTGTCCTGTCTCATGATAATCATTACTAATACTTCAGATTGGAAGGTAACATTTATACTGACAAAGCCATATTTCATAGTATAAAAGCTCGACATGCTGTAATCACGGTATGAAGCATGATCAGAGAGGCTGTTACTGTAGGACAGAACCAGGCTGCATTGCAGAGCGTTCCCTTGGGTGATTCCAGGCAGAGAAAAGTGATCTGTGATGAATCTCTTGTTAAAAGGTCAATACAAAATATCAGCTGGCCAGATTGCTTGCATTGATTTGAACTAGAAGCGTTTTGGAGACAGACATTTGGCAGCGGCCAGAGAACGGCTCCGGTGGTAAAATGCTCCGTTGAAAGGCCACCCTGACAGTGATAAAGATTTCTTAAAGCAAATCAGCAGTAAATAAATCTTTCTGAGGGAAGAGAACTGTCATATTAAACGAGCATTGCACTTCTCCTAACATAGTGGTAAAAAAGTTATAATCCCTAGTTCTCAACTCAAGGGAACCAGTAGGGCAGCAGGTCAGTACTGCATGGACAGAGGCTCAACAGTTTTCTGCCTTAGCGGTGGCTCATCAGCGACAAAAAGCCACCTCTTATTCCTTGTTGCAGATACTTTATGTCTAAAAGCTCTGAGTAATCTTTATGTCTCAGATTGTTTCATTTGAATAATTAAGAGACCTGATGGTAGGACTATCCAGACCACTACTTGTGCAGTAAACACATGGAGTAGCCACAGTGGGGAATATGAGCCAGCTGGGGGGTCCGGGGACTTTTTTTTGCTAATATTTGTCAAACACTGAAGACGACTCTCCGCTCTCTACTCAGCAGGGACACAACCTCTCAGCTGAGAGCGCACCATAGACTGTATAACATCAGAAGTGGACGTAGTCACCGTGACGTCACCCATTGGTTTGTGGACTGCTGTTTTGAACCTTTGAGTTCGTCATTTTTGGTCTTTGCCATCTTGTTTTTTTGTGACACAAGACGGTGGAGCTAAGTGCAACCAAACGCTGAATAAGACATTTTTAGGGGACCAATGAACATGAACTGAAAACACACTGTGAAAGGTATTCACGCCCTAAAGCATCCCCTGCTTTATGGTCTATTTGACTCTAAATGGGACCATAATTTACTAAATGAACATCATGCTGTATTGAAGAAGACTTGAAACTAGCAATTGAGACCATCAACTCATGTTTACAATGTTTACTGAGGTGATAAATCAAGTGAGAAGTAGACTCATTTTCTCATAGACTTCCATACAATCAGTCTTCTTTTTGCAACCAGAGGAGTCGCCCCCTGCTGGCTATTAGATAGAATGCAAATTTAAGGCACTTCTGCATTGGCTTCACCTTTCTAAACTATTTTGTTAGAATCAAAAATGAATATAATAAATTAGCTGGCTTTACTGAAATAAGTAGTCAGCTATTTGGCCGGTAGCCGGCGCTGATGTGCGGTGATCTCACCACTCGACGCAGAATGAGCCATACAGTACATGGAGAGAGTGGTATGTTTAGAGAGAAACTTCCTAGTGTTTGCTGCTGTTTCAGCCACAATCCAGGAATACTAAAGTAAACAACCACGTAACCCTGCTCAATGCAGTTCACTCATATGAGCGTGACAGAAATACAACGTAGGAATCGTTAAGGAGATTCGTCCGTCACCCATACCAACAAAAAAAAACCTTTGGATCTGAACAATTGACACAAGTCAGCGAGTTGTTTGCATCCCCTGAAATATTAAAGAAAAGTCTAAAAAGTAAACATAGTGTTCTCAGAAACTTGTTTTTTGTTTTTCCAATCCAGTCAATCATCTTGTGAACCCTAAGGTTTATCTTGCAGTGCTTACTCCCAGGTTGGGAACCACTAGTCTAGGTAATCTGAGATGCAGGGAGTGGTGTCTTCAGTTTACCAAGAGAAAGATTCAGATTCAAAAAGGTTTTGAGAAACAGTTGTATCATTTCATGTTTCTTTAGTTTAAAAGTTATTTTGTTATTTGTTTGGTGGTTTTTAATCGTAGAATTTAATATTTTAATGAACACAGTAAAGAAATGTTTGGGTTTCTTTAAGGGTGATCCGAATGCTTCGAAGCTTTGACCGTTGCTATGGTAATCAACCTCCAAATCAGTATTCGAATGCTTCATTTTTTGTATTTCTTTTATGCAGCGGCACCGTCCCGAAGTTTCAAATACCTTCGAATATTTCTCACCGAAGCTTTGAAGCCCAAAAAATGGTATTCGGGACAGCCCAATTTTTTATACAGAGAACCACTGCTAATGCTAATGATACGTACCACAAGGTAACATATAGCATATGCCGTGTATTACACGAATGAATAGTATATCCCATTAATGCACTCTGCTCTCACTGGTGGTGACTAATGTAATGACTTCTGCAGGTCACAGTAGATGTCTCCGGCAAGTTCAAATGAAAAGTTCGCCCTTGCATTACCATTACATATTCATGTAGGTTCTGATATCGGTGTGTATGTGTGTATGCATGCATTAAGGCATGTGTGAAGGTGTGTGAAAGCATATGAGAAAGACAGCGAGGGAGGCTAGAGAGATGGAAAATGGGTATGAATCAGTGTTGAACCCTGGACCACAGAGCGCCTGATGAAATTACCCTGCTGCTGAATATTGTTTTGAATAAAGCCAACTGTGAGATGGCTTCTAGGCACACATGGCTGGACTACATGCAATCACACACACACACACCTTCAGTGCCACTTACGGAGCACACTCGTGAAAGAAAATGCCCAATCTCACATGGGTAGAGAGAGGGAAAATGTCTAGAGTGGAAAAAAAAAAACATGAAAGTGGGAATTGTGGGGTGGAGAGAGAGATTGAAAGAGGGAAATTGAGAAGGTAAGGAGGGGGAGACAGAAGGCACACAAAGAGGTAAAGAGAGAGGAAAGAGGTATATGTATATGAAGAAGAAAAATGAAACAGACATCCAAAACGAAAAGGGAGGCAAGGACAAGCAGTGAGAAGGGTGAAATAGAGTGCAGCTATTTGAATGGCTCTCAGACTCAAGTCTTTGACTCTCTTTCCCCTTGTTCTGCTTTGACTGTGCCTGAGCCTACTAATACATCAGTCTGGGATGGGGACTGACTGAAAAGAGTATGGAGTCATTTAAAGTTTAGTCCGACTTTCTGTCTCTCAGAAGACAAGAGTTAGACATGATAGCGTCAACTTACTAGTTATGTCCCGTTCTCTGTCTCTTTGGACCTCTCTGATTCTTTCCCTCTCCCAGTGCTGTTTCAGCCACACTTGTCATTTCATTGCTATTTTTTTGATATCCAGTGATCTGAGATCTGACATTACGAGACCACACTGCTGGGCATCCTGTTTTGGCCTGAAAACGTCCATTACGGGTCTCCTGTGGCTGTGTTTCTGTTCAATCTGCAGGCTCTTTTGCATTTTCATATACTCTTGTTTTCCCATGGCTCGTGTGTTGTTCTGCATTCATAGGATGCGGAGGAAGTTCTGGTCACAATGACGGACTGATCAGTCATCCTGCAGAATCTGAATTTAGATGGACAGATGCTAATGAGCTTGTCATCATGTCACGTGTCATAATACAAGAAATCTCTCCCCAGAAGGCTTTGGTGAAAGACCTCCCTTTTGTTAGTGCTATTCATAGTTTTCACGTGACGTCACGGCCCTATGGGAACGCCCACCTGGAGGGCAAAACAAAGCTGCCCTCCACTGTCCACCAGCGACAGCTCAGCTTTTACAACACTGTTAGTTATTGTTCAATTTGATGCACAAACCGAATAGAAGACGAGCCTGGACAGTATTTCTACAGCACCGTCTCAGAACCAAAACCCAGAGCAGAGGATTGTGGATTTGTGCAATTAAATTGGACGTGCCGCCGTCCCTGACGAGAGCGGACTACACACTACACTGATATTTTTGATGTGTAACTTTAGCCCACTGCTAGCGTTCGCCTCCAGTCTGTACTTTGTTTTGCCTCCAGCTAACACCGTGACGTAATGATTACGTAGACACAAAAAGGGTCTATATGTTGATGTTATATGTTTGTCATAATAATAATGAGTTTGGAGCTAAAACAATTAGTCCGCCAATCAATTAGTAGATTAATTTTCTACCAATCAGCAGCTATTTTGTTAACAGATTGTCATATTTTAAAGCAAGAAAGCCACACATTTCTTGGTTAAAGCTTCTTAAAATGAGTGATTTGTTGCTTTTCTTTGTCATATTTGAAAGTAAACTGAATATCTTTGGGTTGTAGACTGTTGGTCAGACAAAACAAGCAATTTCAAAACATGTCACCTTAGGCTTCGGGAAATTATAATGAGCCTTTATTCATTATTTTCTATTATTCATAGTTTGGCCTTTAGCAGCATCATTCTCTGAGTTCTCCAACTTGAATACTAAACACTATTTCTAATCTGTAAAACCCTGTTACAAGCCAGTGATCCTTAAGTATTCATATCAAATTAGTGTAATCCTGTTAAATGCAACCGGTTACAACCCAGGCAGTTATGCTTAAAGCTTCACTGGGCATGATTCTCACCAAGTATACAAAAAATACAGCCTTCATTACAGGCTGAATCCTGAACCGGAGCTCAAAAACGTTGCTTTTATTAACCACATGACATTCTGACAAATGACGACAAATGATTTATTCTTCCTGAGCAGCCGTTAAGTAAAAGAAATTGTCTCTTCTCCTTGTGATTTCCGAGTTATGTGTTTTTCCCACATTCTCATCTGAGGCCTTCTGCTTTAGCTCCACCTAACAGCATTGCAGGAATCATGGGACACCTACATTTGATTACAATGCTGTATTTCCAGTATTCGCAGCCGATTTCAGTCACAATATTTGTAACTACGTTACGGTAATTTCATTATGCGTAATCCTCAATGTAAGATCTATGCGATCTGGAGCTCTGCGGCCTTGCCTGCCCTTCCTGCTTGCCTGTCTGACTGCCTGCCTGGGGACGAGAACACTCACAGCGTTGTAGGGGCATTAGGAGAACATCACAGAGACAATGGGAACCATGACAGGGAATCATCATTGCGTGTTTTGATTCTATCATGGTGAACAATGAAGCATTTCCCCCCCTGAGGCTCAGTGGTGAGACACTCTGAGAAACTGCAGGACTAATGCTGAGAACGTCCCCGGAGGACGTAGAAGATGAGGAACACGTCAGTCAGCTCATGGAGACGTTATTGTACACAACCACACACACACATACACACCCTATACACATGGTAACCATGAATGAAATCATTTCATCCCCTGACAAATCCCCACATAAATGCATACTTGAAACATGTTCATACGCCGAAACTCAATGTATTCAAACACACGTTTCTGAATATTGAACCATTTGAACAATGTTTGTGCGATGTTTATCCGCAAGAAATTCACAATTTTGTTCAGCATAACTTCCAGCTACACATTAGGTCTTTCCACGTGGTCATCAAATAACTAATCGAGAAAATAATCGAGTGATCTTAAGCCCTGCCTCGGCCTGAGAGATAAGCCAGACGTTGAACTCTGGCAGTCTTTCACGACCTGAATGACGAGACAGACTTCCAGGATCAGTAATGTCAACAACCTGTCACGAAGCCTGTCATATGCATCATCAATCTGGGTGAGAGAAGCCAAAAAGATTTTGACATGCTCGTTGTTTGAACCTTGTGTGGCGTCTTAGATGCAGAATCGGTTGTTCTCCGCTATGATACTTAACATGGGAATCTATGATAAATTGTCTCACCTGTCATTCATTTCATTCCCGTCACCCCACATCTGTAGCATCAGGACATTTTGTGCCTGATATCATGTAGTCTTATAACCCACACGTACGTAGATACACGTATCCTCCCATCCCATCCTTTTCACTGCAGATACTGCGAACACTACCGCTTTCTCTTGTTCCTCTTCCTCCCTGTGTGTCTCTTGCTGGCAGGAGATAAAGTGGAAGTGACACTTGTGTGGGTAAGATGATATTTATGTAGCGCGTGGAGGTCATTTATTAAAAGAAAAATGGCTTATTACTGGCCACGCATGATGACTTGATTTATTCTCTCCTCAGGTTTTTTTTCTCTGCAGCCATCCTCTCCCTGTAAAACAACTGGGGTTCCCTCCTCTTTCTCTTCCCCACTCACTAAATCTATACATTTTTCTCTCAGTTTCACCTCCCTCACCCTCCTTCTTCTTCTTCTCTCTCACTCAGGGCTGATTAACTCAGAGGACAAATTACAGCCTTGTATCTATTAGTGCCGTCCAGGTGCTCTGGCCTATTGAGCGATCAGAACTTAAAAGGTCTGCAAAACACACCCTGCTGCCAGGCCCCTTAGATTTAGATGAAGTCTCTTTATGCACCAAAGGACAAAGGAACATGACAGTTTGGAGATTACATCATTTTGGTTTCGCACCAGCTATCTGCTCTGCAGTCAGGTTGGCCGGCAGATTTACGATCTATTCGCATTATTCTAACTGGCCGCTCTCTCTGTCCTTCTGAAATAAATGGTTGTACACAGGGAGTTGATTTAATTTGTGCCATGCTGAGTCCCCAGTCAAATTAAACTGAGTGTTTACTAGGGATAAATGCAAAAATGGCCGCTACACAAAAGACCTACAAACTGTAGGAGCTCTGGCAGCAAATGAATGTAAAGGGGGAACAATGTGAACTCCTCGCTCGCTCAGCTGGGGATTTGTTGGGACAGAAGACACAATTATTTTTCCTCTTTTTGATGAAGAATAGAGACTGAGATATGATGCCAGCTCCAGTCTACATATAGAAGCTGTAATATAGACCCAGTGGGATCTTTAACATTGTCTGATGTGCTGATTCGGTCCTACTCATCTCAAAAAGTCTGCCAAATCAAACAACAAAATATGCAATTGCAATTGCCCTTGAACAACAAATATTATTTTCTGATCTGATGTCTTCACTATTTGTCAGAGCCTTCCAAAAACATTACAAATAGAAAGTACCACAGATAAATCACCAGAGGCCCCACCATACAATATTAGCACGATACTTAAGTCACGACACAATCTTATGGTGATTTTAAACATTTTGCGATATGCAGAGTATTACAATAAAGTATACTGCGGTATATTACCTTTCTTTCAACTGCAAATTATGCAGTTTGTTAACATATATTTTATCCGAGGTCCATCCAAGACAGTCTCATAAAGTCCTGGATGGTACCACATCCACCTAATTTTGAGTAGGGATGCACCAATACCACTTTTTTTCAGACCGAGTACAAGTACAAGTATTTACATTTGGGTACTCGCCGATACCGAGTACCGATACGAGTACCTCTCTGTGCTAAAAGACCCTCGTTAACAGCCAGCTGGAGGGTGTGAGCGACACACGGCAGGATGGGGAGTCCCACATACGAGACGGTGCGCCCACGTAAAAGGCGCCAGGGGTCTGAGGCGATATCGCCAACCCACCCGACCCGCCTTGAAACACGGAGAAGAAAAACCCTGCGGCGCAATGAAAGTGAGGGCCGGTGCGCGCCGGCTGAGGTGGGATCCCGGCCCAGCGGGATCGGGCGCACCACCGTAAAGTGGTGTCGGTGCTGTTGTATCGGAGCCGTTTTGCGAGTAAGAGTACGAGTACATGAGCACAGTATCGGACCCGATACCCGATATTGGTATCGGTATCGGTGTATCCCTAATTTTGAGCCAGGAAAAACCCTGCATAAAGCCCCAATCTGTGATTTTATTGACCACATATATTATATTATACAATATATTCATATACAGTATATAATTATTATGATTTTGAGTTATACGTGAAATTAGCAATTTGAGTGTTTCTCAGCTGATCACAGTCAAAGACATAGACTTATATTACACCTCTATTTAAAAACATTACTAAAGTAAACCTTTTACAGCGTGATCGAGACAGAGCAGAGGTGCTATTTCACACAGCAAATACCATGTATTTAATGAGCGTGGCTGTTTGTTTAGGACGTCATCTACTGAATAAATCGATCGTGAGAAGAGATGCGTGAAGATTTCAATGGCTCACAACCTCCACTAAACAAGTTCCTGAGGCAAATATTGAAAGGATCTGTCAATCACATTCAAAGTGATGGCAGGTTCCGACCTTACGCTGGGATACTTGGTGGTCCACGTGACCCTTTTATTTACATTTAGATTACGAATTGTGCCTTTAATACACTATCGCACACCTCCGCCAACATGTCTGAGAAAACTATTTTTCAAAATGGGAGTCAGGGACTGCTCTGAATATTATTCATATCAAGAACATGACATTTACACAGGCACGTCTCACTCTCTCTCTCTCTCTGTGTCTCTATCTCTCACACACACACACACACATGCACGTGACATGTATAAAATTGGATTAGATATAGAGACAGGTTCATTCACCTGAATGTCATATGAGCTAATGAACACATCACAGGCACAAAACAGAAAGCGTAAAATCCAATTAGATGGAAGATATTTTCATAAGTGCAATCAAACACCCAAATCAACACACTCGTCTGGCGCACGTACATTCATGACAAAACCTTCAGTGAAGTTTACATTACTCAAAACACACACACACACACACACACACACACACACACTGATGTGCATGTATGCATTCACAAATCCAGGGCCGCTGGTCCTTCATTACTTATTAATGCTTTCAGACAACCTTTGTAACTGGAGAGCTATTTCGAGGGAGCAGAATGATCTTCGAATCATCTGCCAGCGAGCCAATCTCTCCCCGTGCTCATCACTCTCCCGCCCGACTCTCATCACCTTTTCTCCCGCCGCTCATCACTCCTTTCCTGAAAGAACAGAGGGCCGGCTACAGCCAGGGCATGACAGGTTTGGAGGGTGTATGTGTGTAAGAGAGACAGTGCATCATGTGGTTAGATAATGCCAGGTCATGCTTGTCTGACACTGTGTAGTTAAAGGGCGCCCTCTATAGGTCATTAAGCAAACTACAACCTAATAGAAAGGGTCTCAAAGGTCAAAGATTAAATTATAAAAACCTTAAAAATCATGTCTGCAAATATACTGTTGCTATTCCTGCAATTCTGTCGATACTGAGAAAGTGTTGGGGTCATTATAGTCTAAATTTCTGGCTCTTTCCATCCCACATTGGAATATTCATCATGCAAGTACAGATTTCTTTTGGAGGAGATGACGCCAAAAATACGCTGCAGTCTTTCAGCAGCTGCCTCTGTGGAGCAATGAAGTCGTCCCAATGCTCGCACTGCTCGATGCCACTCTACGGTACAGTCAGTCATTATCTAGCCAAATCAGTTTCCTAATAGCACAACAGGAAAGCTTTTTCAAGGTTTGTTGCCAGCGCTGACTGATCGTCTCAGAGATGATCTTCCTTCTGACTGACAGCTGAAAATGAAAACAAAATGAAACAAAAGAGAAAAAAAAAGGGAACGGAAGTGAATGAGGGAGATGTGAAAGAGTATTCCCAAGGCGAAGGGAGAGCAGGAAGACGGGGTGTAGAAGAGGTGCAGCAGTGATGGAGCATTACAGTAAAGGTGTAAGCAACTGAGAGCTGAATGGGGAGAGACAAATGATAAAGGAGAAGAGTGTAAGAGAGGACAATGAAGAGAAATGTATTGTCAAATGAATGCAACCCGGAAAAATAGGTTAGGTTGTTAAGTGGAGTCATGTCTGCTGCATTATTCTGTTTAATCACACCACCGGTTTCTCATAAACACCAGCAAGCAGACACGGAAGGAAGAGACTGTTTAAATGAGAGAAAGTGAAGGGGGGATAAAAGATCATTGTGTAAGTAAAGATTGTAGGCACCAACTGCATTACTTCATGAAAATATGACATATATCATGAAATAGGAGAGGTGTCATAATCTCTACATAACATAATCTCTACATAACATAATCCTTATACAAATTAAAGCGGCAGTAGGCAGTATGTTTTTGGTATCATTGGGAAAAAAATCCATAATAATCTTTCAGCATATTGTAATTCAAGTGTTCTGAGAGAAAACTTGATTTCTGCACCTCCTCATGGCTCTGTTTTCAGGCTTTAAAAAATCTAGCCGTGACGGGAGACTTTGGCCAATCACAGGTCATTTCAGAGAGAGAGCGTTCCTATTGGCTGCTCTAGAAATGCAGATGCACATGCACATCCCTTCAGATGGTGAAAGCCTGATTCAACGGCAGAACATCCAGCAGGAAAAGTTGCTATTCCAGCATTGGCAACAACTGCCTACACTGTAAAACAATCCACAAAAGGAAGACGAAATTAACAAAAAGAGTTCGATAATATCGGCAAAGCGTTTCAGAGAATAGTTAGCTCACGGCTACGGTAGCTATGGAAGTATAGCTCGGAGAAAGCATCATTTTCTCTCCATCTCTCTAATAGTTTAGCCTTCTGCGTGAGCTCACCGTGGATGGATAAAGTGAACGGAGCTCACAGCTATGGCTATGGTTAGCAGAAGGTCAGACTATTAGAAACACTTTCTCTCCATCTCTGAAACGCTTCGCTGAAATTGTAGCTCGCCTCGAATCACAGTATGTCATCTGAAAGGGCTTTACAGGCCCACACGTTGGCAATGACAACATGACGGTAATTCTCATAGAATACATCGCTATATAACGGCATCAGGATCAGGATCCGGATGATGTTTGAAATGAATGACTGGTACTCGTACAGGTTACTGTATGAAGCGAGTGCTCGTCTGGTGGGAGGGGCTTATGACAGAGAGGGGAGAGAGAGGGCTGTATTTCCAAATTCTGGCATTTATTTTGACCAGAAAACTGCCGACCCTGGGGTACCACTTGAATTACAATATGATGAAAAGTTATTAATGGAATTTTTTTTCAAATAACACCAAAAAATAAACTGCCTCCCACAGCTTTAATTAAATCCCTTGAAAAACAGCATGAATAGTATTGGTCTCTTAAAAGATTTTAATATGCAGGCTTAGTGATTTCCAATTGTTTATTGAAATGGGTTGCTGACAGTGGTTAGGCAGAAAAAAAAGAGACTCAAGAGTGGAGACAGAGGTCAGTTTAATTATAGTGCGCCCAAAATTGAAAAAGATGTCCCAAAATTTACCTCAAAAATGATCGTCTTCACCAGGAAGCAGGTACAGGTGGTACCGGGAAACAACAGCTAACCAACAGCAGGTGTGCCGGCTGATTACTGAGTTTGAATCAATTAGGCTGATGATGTCACAGTCCTAAAGTGTTTATAAGAGAGAATATGAATGATCAATACTCTCATGTAGTCATGTAAACAACTTGAGTTCCTCAGAAGCTTTTAGACCACTGTTCTGAAAAGGTTTATATCTGCTCATGGGAAATCCTGCTGCTGTAATAGTCCATAAATTATTGCCTTCTAAGGAACTTGAAGTTGTTTACAGTTCATTGAGAAGGCCGGGTTTTGATTCGCACTGATGGTCAATCTGGTGCAACCGTTTAGGCCCGTGACATCATCGGCCTAATTGATGCAGCTGAGCAATCAGCTGGCACACCTGGCGTTGCTTCCTGACACCTCCACCTGCTCCTGATGATGGTTTTAAAGGAAAACTGAGAGCTTCAAACAGCAAATATGCCTCTTTTTTTTGAGTAATTCTGCTCTTACAATCTAAATATCCCCGAGTCTCCTGGTTTATGGAATATAAAACTGCTCGTCGTAAACAAGACATGCTCTGCGTGGTACATTTCTTTATTTTTCTATACTGCGATAAACAGTAGAGATGCACCGATTGCTATTTTCTTGGCCGATTCGGATTACCGATTTTTTAAAAGTCTGACCTGTCAGATTCAGATTTTCTTTCTAAGAACTATAATTGACAACGAGGCTCCAGAAAAAAAATTCTCACCATCACCCGAGAACGTCCCGAAAAATAATTTCAACCATCCCAAAGTCAGTGTAAAACCTCAAAAATGTTAAAAGTTATCCTTTGTTATTGTCACCTGTAATGGTTATTAGCATAAAAACGCACATTCAAATGATTAGTATTAGTATAATGATTAATATATATATTTGCATAGGCCCAGGAGGATTAAATGCTCCCTTCCAGGATGCGACTTGTTTTTCGACACTGACCTCTTTTTTGCATAACTTTAATTTGACATGATTTGATTCAACGTTATTTGTATTGCATTATATGTTCAATAATTGTATATTCTTCTATAGTCTTGAAGTTATTTAACATAATTCAACATCTACATCTAGTATGTATGCATATTGTATAATGTATAATATGTTCCGGTGGTGCAAAATAAAACTTCAGCACCACTGCTGGAAAAAATGCTAGAGGGAAACACTGAACATACATGAATATATAACCATAATTATAAGTATATAACACACGAACATGAGTTTAACTCAACAATTTGTAAACAAAAACACAAATTTCATTGGGGACTCGCTCAAATAACCCCCTGTGGGTCCTGGGGACTCACTACATTGAAAACCTCTCAACATCACTACACATGCACTGCTCCTTTTAGTTCCTGTCAAGGCTCCCTGCAGGTATCACTGCACCTCTCCTATTCCACTTCAAATACACTGAATCAACACTCCCATTTCGCTTTCGCTCTCCTTCCTTCTCTCCCCCTCTCCCCCCTCATACACTTACTCATAACTGTCGAGCTGCCTACCTACTGAGTCTTCCCCAATGAGAAACACTAGTTCTGCTGCAAAAACCCAAAATACCAATGAGAGTGTGATCCCACCGCATCCTCTTCCTCATCCTTTTTTTTCCTCCTTTGATTTGTGAAATAGAGTTTACCCAGCTTTGAAATGACAGTATGAACCTCTCTTGTAGTATCTTGCATGATATTGATAGTTGATATGATGCAGCACCCAAGATTTAGTCAAACCATAGCTGTATTTGTTGTTCATATTGAAAGTTATTGTGATTACGCTAGATTAGTGCTAGACCGTTATTGAGCTGGGCCGATATGTTAGTCTTTATTAGTTTATTGCAGATATATCAGTATCAATGATAAGTAACAAGAAATTACTGTACAGAAATACCAAATATTATGTTTAAGGTATTTTAGAAAGTGTCGCAATATCATAGTTTGTCCAGCGAGCAATGCAGTTTATTGTTCAGCTATAAGATGTTCAACAAGCACAAGTTTCACTTTTACGTTACAATCAGCTGTTCTTTATGTCACGTGTTCACAACGTTCAGCTTCATTTTCACTGTACAAACATAGTCATTTTAAGCCCAACCATGTTGTTTTTTCCTAAAAACCTAACTAAGTGGTTTTGCTGCCTAAATCTAAAGTGACGCCAAGAGTAACTACAGTGGTTTTGATGCCAAAACCTAAAGTGACAAAGCAGCAGTATGTGACAAGATGGGATGAGAACGTGTTGCATTTTCTAGATGATGCTGATCAGGTGGCGCTGACAGCTTTTAATGCTATCCTCTTGCTTGTAAATAACAAATGTAAGGCAAGGCAAGGCAAGGCAGCTTTATTTGTATAGCACATTTCAACAACAGGGCAATTCAAAGTGCTTTACAGAAACATTCAAGAACATTGCGACAAAATGCAAAAGAACATTAAGAAATAATTAAAACAGTTATAAAAACATAAAAACATTAAAACATTAAAGATTAGAAAATAAAAACAAGCTAAAAATAAAAGCTAGGATAGAAGCTAAAATTGCATAAAACTCAAAAGAGTAAAAGTTATAGTGCAGTGTCAGAATGAAAGGCACCCGCAAACAGGAAAGTTTTAAGCTTTGTTTTAAAAGAAGTGAGAGTTGGAGCGGTCCTGCAGGTTTCTGGGAGCTTGTTCCAGATATTTGGTGCATAAAAACTGAATGCTGCTTCTGCATGTTTAGTTCTGACTCTGGGGACACTAAGCAGACCTGATCCAGATGACCTGAGAGGTCTGGATGGTTCATAACACAGCAGAAGATCAGAAATGTATTTTGGCCCTAAACCATTTAGTGCTTTGTAAACCAGCAGCAGTATTTTGAAATCAATTCTCTGAGAGACAGGCAGCCAGTGTAGAGACTTCAGAACTGGACTGATGTGATCCACTTTCTTGGTCTTAGTGAGGACTCTAGCAGCAACGTTCTGAATCAGCTGCAGCTGTCTGATCGATTTTTTAGGAAGACCGGTAAAGACGCCGTTACAGTAGTCAAGTCGGCTGAAGATAAATGCATGTACTAGTTTTTCCAAATCCTGCTGAGACATCAGTCCTCTAATTCTTCTTATATTCTTCAGGTGATAGAAGGCTGTCTTTGTAATTGTCTTAATATGGCTGTTAAAGCTCAGGTCTGAGTCCATGACTACACCAAGGTTTCTGGCTTGGTCTGAGCTTTTTAACATCACAGATTGTAGGTGAGCACTAACCTTTAATCTTTCTTTTTTGGCTCCAAAAACTACAACCTCAGTTTTGTATTTTGTATTTTGTATGTACAATGTACATCATAAATCTGGCATCTCAGAAAACTCTACAGGTAAACTGAAGAAGACAGAGTGCCAGTGCAGTGAAGCTCAGGAGTGTCTTTAATCCCCCTGGGGCTCTTTGAAAGGAAAAGCTTGTTGTGTTCACTGCACTGCAGAAAGCATAGAAGGCCTGCAGCACTGATCACGCTCTCTGAATCAGCCATGATGCTCATCAGATGAAGTGGAGACCACACTCCTCTGTGAGGAAGAAAGCTAAGCCATCTTCATGATTGCCCCAATCCATACCAAACTACAGAGGCACTCCCAGCTACATGAAGATGATCTGCCAGTGATTACTCAGAAATCAAGACTGTAGTGACGAGGAAACAGATCTATCTAAGGTCAATAGGTTATTCTTAAGATTAATCATTTGCATCCCAAGTAGCCAAAACATCCCAAACTCTCTTTTTCCTTTTAAAGCTTATGTTTATTGTCATTGACAGTCTCCAGAAAAATCCCAGTGGAAAAGTTGGGGCCACAGAGGCAGTCAACATATTGTTTTAGAACTGAATAAGTTAACTCTGCAGCAAAGAATTTACATACGGTATACAATAGACTGTTTGAAAATATTAAGTTAAATGATTTTCTTCTATCTGCTGCGAAACATCCAGTATAATAAATGACATTGCAAATAGTATGCGAAGGAGCCCATTTGAATTTTTCTCTCGCTTAACTGCACCGTGTTGATTTATGTTTACAGGATTCTTTTCCCCCTGCAACCGATGTAAAAACG
Organism: Sebastes umbrosus; assembly: GCF_015220745.1. Classification (NCBI taxonomy): domain Eukaryota; kingdom Metazoa; phylum Chordata; class Actinopteri; order Perciformes; family Sebastidae; genus Sebastes; species Sebastes umbrosus. The sequence continues at coordinate 25,604,371 of NC_051283.1, forward strand.
TAGAATTAAAGTGGAACTATTTATGCTCTATTGAATCACATCACATCATTCCACATTATGTCGCATCACACGCTGAAACTCGGCAATATCAAACCACCGCAGCCTGAAATATATCAGTCATAAAAAGGATCATTGATCGTTATGTTGAGATGTGTAACATATCACTCTAGAGGGGGAAAGGCACTCATCTGTAATCTGTAATAAGAACAAGGTAGCAGCTAGTTCTGAGCAGTAAACTCTCACCAGCATATATTTAGTCTAGGGATGTCACCGGTTAACCGTCAATCAGTTAACCACAGCAAACCGGTGTGACCGGTTACACATGTCGGTCTAAAGGTTCATTTACAGTCTGCAGGTGAATTTAATATGGGGGCCGAAAGGAAGTTCGGATCTGGTGTGTGTGTGTTTGTGTGTGTCCAACTGTGTTGTTCTCAGAGCAAATTCAAGAGGCGTTTTGATTGGCTCTTCTGATCGGAGCTCCCTTAACGATGACCTGACCAAAAAGCGGAAATAAACTTTAGCAAAGCCAACAGAGAATAAAATAAAAGACAAGACACACACAACACCAGACATACAAAATTTTAGCACCTCCAAATGGCTTCAAAATGCGGCACCAAATCTCATTTAGTCAAAGGAGCCCTGGACTAAAAGGAAAGTGCGTCTTGTATTTCACGTCATTTCGCATTTTGCATTTGTTTCTTAAAAATTAACCAGTTTAGTTATCGTTTAATGGGTGTCGGGCTATCGAAAGCAAAATTATCTAAAACGGACATCCCTAATTTAACCCTAAATACGTAAGAAGTAGAGAGATGAAGTCCCGCCCCTTCCGGTGAATCACCGTGGAACCTTATTTCAGAAAAAATATGAACGGTAGTCAAAGGCGAGAGACAAATATTAGTTTGATCCCGTTTGAATTGTGCCATGAATCACACATATGATGTTTCTCAATTTAAAACATAATTTACCAAGTTAATAAAGTCGCAGTTTGTTGTAAAACTGTTGAAGTATCAGACTGTGAAAATACGTTATTAGAAAGACTACACACCCAAAAGTCACGCAAGTGACATCTCGCTCTCTGAAGCTATGATGCCTGTGTGTTTCGTACTGGGATGTTCTCACACCAGCAACGGGTCTCACTCGTTCTTTCTCTTCACAGGCTGATCAAAAGACCAGGAGTTGCTGGATAAAACACATCAGGTAAGATAACGTTGCATTCGTGCGTGGTCATAGATCGTTAGCTAGTGTTGGTGACAAAACTTAATGATAATATGACAAACCTGCGACAACCTGCGTGAATTTCTTGACTTGAAAAATTATTTTTTTAAATTGACAAACATCATATGTGTGATTCGTGGCGCAATTCAAACAGGATCAAAAAAATGTCTGACCACCGTACTTTTTTTTCCGAAATAAGGTGTCACAGGGTCCACCAGAAGGGCCTCTCTATAGCTGTGCTGAAAAGAATTGTCCAATCACAGATTAGCAACCGTAACGAGACACAGGAGGCCTGTCAAGATTTGGATTGAAACAGTGTACATGTGGCTGTGGGTGGTGTCTAATTTTAGCCTTTCCAAAACCAAAAACACACAAGCAAAAAAGTGTCAGGAATGGATTCAACAGAATACGTTTGCTTGTAAGAGTCTGATTAACGAGAAATAAACCTGCTGCGGTATCACAGAGCTATTTTAAAATATCTTTGATATTGAAGTGTGAACTTGGGTGAAGCAGGTGGAAACTATCACCTGCCTCCCTCTCACAGTGCCACTCATGAGCCGCCACAATCAATTTACAACTAGGCCATCAGCACTTCTGCTAGCTGTTAGTGTGATACAAGAGGTACGAGACGAGTGCCGGCAACCTGTCGCTTTTCTCTTTCTTCATCCCTTTCTCCCTCTTGACTTCTTCCACATCAAACCTGATTCATAGGAAATTGCTCATTCCAGGGTTACCTATTGAAGCCTATGATTAGCAAGCTATTAGGCCTCCAGTCAGACAGAGAGTACGAGACAAGGGCAAAGAAAGAGTGAGAGGAAAAACACTACAGAGATTGCTGCTGCATGTCTGCCTATAGCGCTATTTAGTCCGTTTCTATAGAATGACACTCTTGTAGCTGTACGAGGGCGAGACATCTGAGAAGTAGCAGTGCTGGCTACAAGGCGATTTCACAGCCAGATCTAAAAGGGCACTGCAGGGCGACAATAAAACAGAGCGAGAGAACCAGAGAGAGAGAGCTGTGCTGGGAAAGAGAGCGTACAAAATGAAAAACAACAGCGAGTCCCTCAAAAGACAGGGACAAAAGAGCTTTCCCCCCGCTGCCTGCTCCTCGGACATGACTAATAAATCACCATCACACCATCAATCACCAGGCATCAAGTACGAGACTCGCGCAATCGATCCAGATGCTTTCGCACCTGAAGAAAAACATGGAGTAGATACAGAGATGGGGCTCTGTCATGTATGCAGGGGAGCACACTATAGTACACAGCAGGAGAAAACCCATGGGAACACATACAGTGCCTCGTAGACACACACACATACTATAGGTACCTGTACAAAAAGAACATAACTGCCTTTATTGCGCCCTACAAAAAACATCCCACCTGAACAAAAGTATACACAAGTACTCTGGTACCCTGGAAATACCCTGTAACTATCGTGGTAACCTACAGTTGTACAGCCCAAGCCACAACTGGATTCTCTCTTATCGTATAGCGGCAGTCTGTAGCCACTTTCACACAGTGATTCCACAATACTGCCGTATCGGAGGTAGGAGGCTTTGCTTTTTCACACTGAATGAATCAACAGCAAGACAGAAAAACGGCACAGCATTCCCGTCTTGAACAGTGTGAAAGGTGCTAATGAAAGCTGCAGTGTGTGTACCATGTCATTTAATTTTTGCACTTTGGAAACTTGCAAATACAATCTATTTTCACATGTTCACTACTTCTTATTTTGTCCTGGTAGCTTGGCAGTTAAGAAGCACACACACAATGTCACTGATTCGATTCCAGCAGGAAACTTTTGTTGCATGTCGTACCCCTCTTTCTCCCCACATTTCCAGTCTGTCTCTAGACTGTCCGCTGCTGAATGAAGGCAAAATGCCAAAAGAATTCTTTGAAAAACCTAATGTGCACATGAATACGGCAGTAGGCTTGCCTCGGTAGTTGGTGTTACCAGTGTTACACGGTTGTCGGTCACACACCACTGATTACATTACGTACCCACCGTTGTTTTGCTTTTTTTTACAGAAATAAAACCCATTTAGTTCATTTTGGCGTTGTGTTATCAATACATAGTCGACGACGGACGCTACAATCTGAAAGTGAAAGAGTCTGCTCCATACAGAGACTCAGCACAGAGTAGCAGGAGTCAGACGATGGAGGAGGATTCGGTGTCGAAGCGAAAAGCAAAAGCGCCTATTTGGCAATATTTTAAACCCAATGCTATAAGGGAGCCATAACGGTAATGAGGTTTATCGCCGTGAGGAGGACGGAGCGTGCACAGCCGGTGTACACGGCAGAGCAGTGCCAGGTGGACACCTGCAGCCCCACAGTGAAAGCTCTACAGGAGAGGCCAGACACACCGCCACCCGACGTTAAAGATCAAAGTAAGCGCGCTACACATACATTGACCGTCATCTTTTCTTTTAAAATGTCCGGTGTAATCGGTTACACAGGAGTTGTGACAAGTTTATCAATCAGTGGGAAAATTTCCTCACCGTCACATCTCTATACGGCAGGTAAGACGGTCGCAAAATTGATCAGGGAGTCGATCCGTAACAGCAGCAACAGGGCTTTCCAGGGTACTACTTTGTGTGTTTACCGGCAGTCAAACTCGAGGATAAGTGTTTGAGATTATTTCTGTAAAATTAAAGATTTTTGGAAAGCTGTAGGAGACTCGCAGTTGCCAAATCTCTATAACAGAGGCGGTGGTAAAAAGCTATTAAGACCAATAGTCATAATGGACACAAACGTGTGATTAAGACCCAGTTTGTTTTGCAATTTTGCAAAAGAAAGAGATTGTGGTTTAAAATATGATATCTGTTGTTAGAGGCAGTATGTGGATCTCACAGCTGAGATGCACACACACACCAGGGTGACAAGAACAAACCAAAGATATATCACAGAGAAAGTAAAATGTGTCTCCCCCTTGGAGGCAGGTTGCTGTTAGATATCATCAAAATCCGTTTCTTTAGGACTATGCATCCTCGCTTCAAAACTCCCCCCCCCAAAAAAGTGTGGACTTTTTGAACTCTGACCTCCCGTTTCTCCAAGGAAACCAACCAGAACATTCTCTGTGAAATGAAGTTTTCTCTTTAGTGCCTTTCTCCCCGCAGCAAGAGGAGAAGAGAGGGGCGAGCAGAAGGAGAGGACAGCGCAGCACTTTGTTGGCCCCCGTGGATGTCGCCTTCAAACGCCTCATACCCGTCGAGGCAAAAGTGCTGAGAAACATGAGAGACTTTTATTTTTAACACAGCCTTCCCTAATCTAATTACCTCAGCAATTAGACTGTGCTGTCATGAAAATGAACTCGCAGAAGGCAGTGCGGGAGTTGTGACATGCTCTGTTTGCCTTGGCCAGCCCGAAGATGGAAAAAACGCTTCTGAGAGTTGGCATAAAATTTCATCAGTTTTTTCCGCCGGTGGCAAGCGTGTGTTCGTGCCAGTACGTGTGTGTTAAAAAGGATACTGTGCATACTGTATATGTGTCTGTATGTGTATGTGTCCTCTCTGGTTGGTGACAGGCATATCTCAGCTTCACAGCTAGTCACAATCTCCATTAGGAGATCAAGGTGGTCTAAAACAAGGCTTTTTTAGGAACACGTCCATGCCTCCTTGGAGCTGTGAGTCACGTCACGTGTTTGGACGCCAGCCTGGGCTTGTTGGCAAAAGGTAGAGTCGCACACAGACGGCGAGATGAGAGGCAGCACACGGCTTGGTTTAAGTACAGACGGGCATGGACAAACAAGGCAGAGCAGGGTGAGGAAGCAGGAGAGTGAACAGAGAAAAGAGTGGGCCGAGAAGACATGGATATATAGGTGGTTGCCATGTGCCAAAAAGAAGGAGAGGATATAATTCATACTTTACATCACTTGTCTGTATTTAGAGCTGTGTGTTTATGTGTGTGTGTTTGTGTTTGTGTGTGTTTGCATCTCTTTATCGCCCAGTCTCCCTGAACACTCTGTCTCACTACAAAGTCAAACCAAAACTGATTTATTACGTATTTCCCTTGACGGGACATTATGGCTGCTGATTAGCATGCACTGGTGGGTGGAGGTCTGCCTCACACACACACACACACACAGATACACAAAGGCATACACAAGAGAGCATGGCCGATTTGTTGTTTGGTTGATAATATTAGTATGCCAGTACATTGTATGGTGTACCTCTTGACAAAAACAATTGTTTATCTTATGCGTTCACGTACAAATGGCATCAAATATACAGTATCAGTTGAGCTACAAGACATGCTATAATAATATACAACAGATATGAAATGCAATGTGTGGATACACAACATGAGAAATATGTATGCATTATGGCTGTCAAAGTTAACACGATAATAACACGTTAATGCAAATTCATTTTAACGCCACTAATTTCTTTAACGCATTAAAGCAAGTTGCGGTTTTTAGGTTGTAGCGGGCTCAGTTTTAAAGCTGGAGTTTTATGTTGTTAATTGATTTCCAATAATAAATATATACATACGTTTGCATAAAGCAGCATATTTGCCCACTTGAACAGATAAAAAATGTCTGATTAATTTGTGATTAATCGTGATTAACTACGGACAACCATGCAATTAATCGCGATCAAATCTTTGAATGGATTGACAGCCCTAGCATGCACACAGAAGACATTACTAATGTCAACTGCATCTGCACCAGCGCTTGTACATGTTGATCTTGGTGAATGAAGAGCTCCTGATTCTTGTGACACTCGTCACACTCGTCACAAATAACGCAGGCAAGTCTCCAACAGCTAAACCCACTGCCACCGACCACACACACACACACACACACACACACACACACAAATGTCTGTTTTCTGTCTCCAGTGGTAATTTTCAAGCTGTCAGTCAGAGCAGAGGAACCTTGAGATTAATGGTGACAGAGAGAAACTGGTGTGTGTGTGTGTGTGTGTGTGTGTGTGTGTGTGTGTGTGTGTGTGTGTGTGTGTGTGTGTGTGTGTGTGTGTGTGTGTGTGTGTGTGTGTGTGCTCTTACTTAGGATAAAATTGGGGACTTTCATGCGTTTACACACCAGTAACACGGGGACACCTCTGCCTTTGGGGACAAAAACCATGGTCCCCAGTTGTTTTTCATTTAAATAGTATTCAGCATGCTCCAAAATGTGTTTAGGTCTTAAAATCTCAATGGTCCCTAAAAGTGATTTTTATCATTTTTCTGTGTATCTGTGTGTGACAAACACTACCCCCCCCACCCAATCTGTGTATAACTCTACATCGCCATCTGGTGGAAGTGTGTGGAACTTGTCCCCAATAGTGACAATTATCATATCTGTGTATGTGTATGTCTAGGACCCCATAGGTAGCCAGCGTTTTGCCTGATAAGCTAGCACTACAATAACATGCATATATTAGCACTACATGCTAACTGCAGTGGTGATGTGGATTCCCATGCATTGCTAGCAATTAGTAGCATGTAGCTATCATTACCATGGCCAGCTAGCCTACATCTCCAAACCCTACCAAGCGTTATAGCTAGCACTACATTGGCATGCAAATATTAGCAACTAACTGGTAGCCAATGTTATCATCATTAGCTAAGTAAATGTACATACATATGCATTGCAAGCTATTGGTAGCATGTAGCTACCATTAACATGGTCAGCTAGCCTACTTTACCAAACCCCACCAAGCATTGCCGCTGGCAGGCATAAGTGCTATGTACAGTAAATCCTTCCATAGTTAACAGTGGCGGAAGAAGTACTCTGATCTTTTACTTAAGTAAATATGGTAATCCCACAGTGTACAAATACTCTGTTACAAGTAAAAGTCCTGCATTTAACATGTTGTATGTAAAAGTACATAAGTAGGCTATTAGCATCAAAATATACTTACCACAAGTAAAAGCACTCCTTATGCACAATGGTTCATTTCAGAATAATATATATTATAATATAGGATTCTAATTATTTAAGCATTGATGTGTGTAAGGTTTTGAGGTGGTTAACTCTTACAAACAGGATGGAAACTGGTGGGATTGAGGTGTAAAGTTTGGTGGAGCAATGAGCAGCATGATTTTTCCAGAGATCAAATTTATGCGACCATAAACAAGTTAAAAAAATCAAGTCTCACCAATGGGTAGCAGGCAAATACACAACAAAACAGGTTAACAGTGTGTAGCAGATTCCAGTTATTGAGGTGTGACAAACAATTTAACAAAAGGACATATAGCATCATATACAACCACAGACATCAATAAGTAGATCTGAAGATGAAAGGTTATACTATATCATTTGGTCTTATGGAGATGGTAGTGGAGAGCATTGTCTTACTGTACATATATATATATATATATATATATATATATATATACACAGTACTAATTGAATACTTGTGTACTTTTGGCTGGAAAGTTTATGGAAATCCATCAAATCCTTATGATATCAAAATTAAATCTACAATACATCACGTCATTAATTCTTAAATTGTTTTTCCACCTCTTTTTTGTTATTTTGTCATGTGCTGCAATGCAGTAAGAGGGCTCAGTCATTTTGTTGTCCTGAACAATGACAATAAAACTGTATCTCTATCTAAAGCGATTCATTGCAGGGTTAAAGGCGTATTCAGACTCCCAAAGTCTCAAATAGAGGCAAGCGTAATCAGGGGCAAAGCTGGCTCCCATCATAGTCCCTTTGCATTGTCTGAACAATCTTTCTTGAAACACAGGCACATTATTACTCAATACCCACTCTGTAGGTTCCACTATAAAGCCTGTGGAGGTGTCAGTCGCTCTCTATCTGACAGATAATGACTGACTGCTCGAAGGCCATCAGATTAATCAATATTAGTGTATTCATAGTTTTCACGTGATGTCACAGCCCTATGGGAACGCCTACCTGGAGGGCAAAACAAAGCTGCCCTCCACTGTCCACCAGCGACAGCCCAGCTTTTACAACACTGTTAGTTGTTGTTCAATTTGATGCACAAACCGAAGAGAAGTCGAGACTGGACTGTGTTTATACAGCACCGTCTCAGAACCAAAACCCTGATCAGAGGATTGTGGATTTGTGCAATTAAATTAGACGTGCCGCCATCCCTGACGAGAGTGGACTACACCAACACTGACTGAAACTGAACACCCATGCAGCCAATGACTACGACCAAGCTAGCTGTCTCTCCCATCTCCATCAAACCAGCTCATTTAATCATTCAACCATTTAAATCATTTTCCAGACATCGCTTCGCAAGCAGTGTTACTACGTCTGCTCTGCCTGTGTCCGTCTCCAGCGGCTGGTTCAACTACAGAGATGCGAGTAGTGACAGCTAGCTTGACCGCAGTAACCAATGTTAATTTCTTGTCCTTAACCTCGTCATCCTTCACCATCCAGATTGAAAGTCCAGATAACTGTGACGTTACACTTTCCTCTTGGTGACAGTATAAGGGATGGAGTCTCCACAAGATATAATGTTATGTAGCTAAACATCACCAAAGTACAGCTCCGGGGACGTAGCTGAGACAACTTTTCGACTAGCAAGCTATGCTAGCTAACGCTGTCTGGTTATCAACTCCTTGATCAGAACAGAATATAATAACTTTCATCACTGCTCATTTTAGAAAGGCTACCGCAAGAAAACGTCTTCTTTGTTTAGATTATCAAACAGACAATGGATCATAGATGTTTGTTACTTGCTGTCAACGCTAGCTGGTGTAGCTAGCATGCCAGCAAGCTAACAAGCCTAAATTTTCCCAGTATCAGACAGAATTGCACAGTGAAAGCGAGGCTTATGGGAAACCAATCTAAACGCACATTACATGAACAAAGAAGAGGTTTTCTTGCGGTGATGTTTCTAAAATGAGCAGTGGTTAAAGTTATTAGATGCTGTTATGACCGAGGAGTTGATAAGCTAGCGTGCTAGATAGCTGAAAAGTTGTCTACTTCCACTTAAATGATTAAAATACCGCAGCAGGTTCCTGTTTATGGGTCACATGTGCCTAAGACTTGCAGTTTGTATATATATCTTTGTTTTTCCTCGCTTGAGAGGTAAACACTTGCTGATTGTAAAAAATAAAGATTTGACAGCCTTGTGCTCTTCCTGGGGTCTTGGTTTTGCCCTCCAGGCTCTGCGCGAGTCACGTGACTGAAAACTAAGGCTGTATTCGAAACCGCATACTGCATACTACTGAGGAGCGCAGTATGCAGTATACAGTACATACTGCATACTGCGTTCCTCAGTAGTATGCAGTGTGTGACAGTTAAAGTGATGTATTTAGCAGTAGCCTATGCTAGACGAGGCTTAAGCCTTTAAACCAGCTCTTAAAGCACAGGACAAAAAAAACAAACATTGTGGGATACAGTAGGCGAGATAGACTGGTCCGATGCATACTGGAGAATTTTTCCAAATCAGTACGTCATCCGGGTATTTTTGGCATACTGGAGATTTTGCTTTTGTTCGCACACTGCATACTACATACTACATTTTGGCCAAATCAGTATGTACTACTAGTATAGTATGCGGTTTCGAATACAGCCTATGAATAGTGCTTCTACTTCCATTGTAATCATAAAATCCCAGACAGTATCGACTTGGCTCAATTTATTTAAAACTTCTGTAGTGTCCCAAACACATGTAAGTAGCTTATGAACAGAGGATTTTAAATAGTAGACTATAAACTGTGAAGCTGGCTCTGTGATACCTCTTTCACACCAATGACCAGGATCGGATCAGGGTTATCTGACCCTGGTTCAATCCTTCTTTTGTCAATTCAAACAAAGCCAGTAAACACGGGTTGTTCCTGGTTCAATTCAGATACAACCTGGGTCAGACCCAGGAGCAATACATACCAATTAGCTCAGGTGCTAGAAATGAGCAGAGGATTTACACATCTGGAGGGCTACAGAGAGAGGGGATGATAGAAGCATCATCAATGTGTGTAAAAAGTCTAATGTCACAGAATGATGCATGTTTTGGGGATAATATGATGTAAATATAGTACATACAGCATTTTGGCTGTATAAAGTAGGCTATATCCACATATACTCTCCTTTGTCAGTTCAGGGTGAGAGGAGCCAAATACTACACTTTAATATCAAAAGTATTCTATAAGCAATAGTCCAGAAACCACTATAATGCCAGAAGAGCTACTTTGCAAATGAAATGGTGGAAAGAAATGAAACTGACGCGAGCAGGAAAGACCAGAAAGATATAGAAATAACAGTCTTCCCGACTGCAGCTGACCTCATCAACAAGCCCTAGGACACCCACCGACTCATTATTTAGGACCTCTTAATTTTTTACATATTTTAGGCTGTATATTTTTGACTATGTATTTTTGACTGCTACACACCATTACAACACCAAGTCAAACTTGTATGTAGCTTAATCTGATTACCTACTTGGCAATAAAGCTGATTCTGATTCTAATGGTGCTCACATGTGCCCAGATGCACTAGGACAGAGGTAACCATTTTTTAGACCAAGAAGACCTCCCTATGAAATGCATCCATCATTTTTTTACTTTCCTCAGAAGAGTTAATCCATTCTGTGTTATGCATTCATTAAATTTTTCTGAACAACAGCAAGAGACTACTGGGCACCTGACTTCTGTGTTAAAAATTAAGCCAATTGCTTTGATTACTGTCCTAACATCTACAAATATGTTGTCATTCCTGTAGGGTATGTGTTTAGCAGTAAGGATGTGGATGAGCATCAGTATTCTGAAAACTGTACACAGTATAATTTGAATAGGTAGCCTGTACATACAGTAGGCTATGTGCTATGTTAAAACCAGGTGCAGGTAAAGGCATCATCAATGCAAATGTGCATGTAACATAATGGGATTTGATCGCCAGTCTCCTTTGGGGGAAGGCTAAACATGTCCATTAACAGTCAGCAAGAGGAAGATGTGTCATTGAGGAGATAGCTTGGGTATTTCACTCACTGTTCCCACCCCACTTTTTCCATCACTATGCACACACAAGCATGTGTAATAAACAGGCTAATTGATAACTCCTAAGGGATGAAATGTTACCTGTGTTATTAATAATAATTATTATTAGTTTTGAGCAATTTTGAATAAGGTCTTTAGTCTAACCCAGACTGGGAATGGTAATTCAACATCTTGTCTCCTACCCTCACCTGCTCCCAACTCCTACAAGCAAAGTGATGTTTAGCAATAGGCCCCTCCCACACTCCTGATGATTGGGAACAGACGTCACATGGTCACGTGATCACATGGTCAAGGTAGTGCGCTCCACAGTCAGTGTTGCAGTCACAGACAGCAGGAAGACACCATGAGGCAGCAACCTTTAAGGTAGGTAATGGTTGATTGAGGATTTTAACATGGTTTTATGAGTTGGATGTCGTGTAATGACAGCAGACTAATTTAAAAATGTGAAACTGACAATTTTCTGGCTAGTTGGTGACTTTAAATTGATATTTCAGCTGCAAAGCTAGCTAGCTAGCTAGTTAGGCACACTTGAAATGAGTGTGCCTAACTAGCTAGCTAGCTAGTTGAATGAAAAAAGTTGCTGGATTTATCAGATTTATGCTGAGTGATTCATCCAGTTGTATGATGCTAATGACAGCAAAATCATTGAAAAATGTGAAACCGACAATTTTCTGTTGAAATGGTGCAGATAAATGCTAACCCCTTAACACTCCAGCCGCTATTCTGTCTTTAAGAGGTTGTAGCAGGCTCACTTTTGAAGCTATAGTGGAGATACTGGTATCATATGAAACTAAAAAACCTAAGGAAGCCATTGGTGCCATGTCATGCTAGCTAGTCAGGAAGAACGCCAAATAACGTTACGAAGTTATGCTAAATTTTGGCGAGGAAAAACTGGTATGGCCATTTTAAAAGGGATCTGACCTCAAGATATGTGAATGTAAATGGGTTCTATGGGTACCCACGAGTCTCCCCTTGACAGACATGCCCACTTTATGATAATCACATGCAGTTTGGGGCAGAAACCATGCAGGTTTTTGCATGCAGTGCAAATGTATTCTATAAATGGTGTATTTGAATATTTCTGCATACTGGGTCCCTTAACAGTCTTGGAAATACATAAATTGGGTGTGACTGTAAAGTTGAAACTCTTGTGGATCCAATGAACATGAAATTCTTCTTTCAAACAGATGAAATGGCTGACAAAGGAAGAATAATGGAGAGATCTGTGAGGAGTAGACGGATCCGTCCTCGAGAGGATGCCGAACAACACATTAAATTGAAAACTGACAAGGCTGGTCTCACAGAGCATTTTATCAACCCGAACAAAGGTAAGTTCTTACATTTTTGTATGTTTTACATCTACACATGCAAGTACTGCTTGTGTCAGTTGTACACAGCCAATTAATAACATTGAATCACACTATGTAAATTCAACATTGCTTCCCATGCGTATCTCATTTACACAAGACAACTTTGTACTGATAGTGTTGTTTGGCTGTTGACATTTAATGCTGGGTTAGAGCAATAAACTGTGAATTTTTTTAGAGCCATTTTGGTAATATTTAGTGAAATTCTCTTTACATTGATCTATCAAATGCTCTGAGAAAAACTCCAGTCTCTGTGGCTGTCCCAGAAATCACAAAATCTCAGGGCGCCGAAACCTTAACCAGTCAGGACAGTCCGTAAGGAGGCATACCGCCCCTGCCAGTCAGTCACATGCACACAGACAGTCTAGTCCTGTCTGCCCTGCAAACTGCAGAGAGGAAACTAATCTACAGAAGAGATGAGGTGAAACAGCCATAATCCAAACTGAGCACTGAGACTAGAATATACTTGTTGTGTAAGAAAGCCAGTTATTTTTCCCACTGCACAACACATTCAGCTCACTCAGATGCTGTTAGGTATCTATGGAGTCTAATGTATTTTGGGATGACTCTCCACATGAATAATTTTCAATGCACACACAAATAGTTATCGTTGTGTCCATAAAGATAAATCACTCTAAGCGTAGATTTGAGGGTATCATTTACTGTGATCACATAGTGTTACATCCATAAATATACATGATATACAATATTGTAAAACAACTTCTCAGCTATAAAATATTATTCCCTGTTTCTTAGTTTTGTAGTTGCATTGCCTTCGTTAGAACATCCAAAAGCAGCATGCTTGGTTGCTAGGTTGTCTATCAGCATGATATAGCTAAATTGTTACTTTACGCTAGTCTTAAATGCCCCTTCACTAGCAAGCATTCATAACTCAAACATATTTTATGATGAACGACAGGAGAATTATCACTTAACTGTGGAGAGAAGCTACCAGACTCCATGTTGAGGTTGATCTAGGGGTTCATGTAACGCCATAGATATATAATGCTACGTGATCACATTAAATAATACCCCTGAATCTCTGCCCTGAAAATGAAAGAGCCATCTGATTGGCTACAGATAATTCCCTGTTGAAAAAGAAATGCATTTGTGAATTGATCCATGTCAGTAGTCTCAAAAAACCTACACACAAATGCAGTGAAGTTCACACACAACAAGCAGTTTGTAAATGCAGGTTCAACAGTTTGTAAATAAATGTAACAACATCCAAATATGTTTTTGATAAATTGCAAATACTTTTAAATACAAAGAAATATTTGTGTGTTCATCAGAAATATATTTGTGAACCTTATTTTTTTACACGTGGATTCTTTTTACATTTATATACAACAATATCTATTTTTGTGTGCATTGAAAAATATTTATTTTGAGAGAGTCACTTACATATAAATCTCGAAATACATTTGTGAATCCTTTTGTGTGCATTCATGAATACTGAGACAGATCTGACTCCATAGGTAGTTACTGTAGCTATGGCTTTGCAACTGCGGTAGCTAATTTATTTGAGAGAAAAGATATCTTTTCACTGGAGAATGATTTGGTAACAACTAGACTGAGCTAGCAGAGCTATATTTTGTGTGAAATGTTAGGAATTTCTAAAGTTTGCTCAAGACAGCAATTTATCTCTTGTACAGAGTGAACCTAGAGCAACCTTGGTTGACTGATGTTTGTATATCACATCTGTGTGTTGTGACCGTAATGACGAATGCTGACAATACATTTATTGGCTGCCGAATGATTAAGTAACAACTAGAGTGTGCTGGCACATTTGTTTTGTGTAAAAGATTAGGAATTTATTAAATTTGCCTCTCTCAGGTGTTACAGGGGTGGGGGGGTTCTTGCTCATTTCTCCAAAGTTTTCCACCCCAGCTTGAGGTTAACTCTTGAGAAGGAGACATGACTTCAACAAGTATGTTGGTGTTGGATATGGTTTCTCTACATACCGGTATTATGCTTTTGTTGCAAAATAGGCTCTAATTTGAAATATGGTAGACTGCTCTAGCGGATAAAATATAGTAATGTGTTTTTTTCTTATTTTTTAAGGTCGAGGTGTGCTTGCTCTGGAGGTTTTCAACAAAGGAGATTTTGTGCTTGAATACTGTGGTAAACTTGTCAAGCCGGATCGTCTTCTTCATACAAAGAACTACAATGGCACAGAAGCAGTGTTCCTGTTGGATTTCAAATGGAAAGGAAAATGTTGGCTGTAAGTAATAATAAATATGTCTTTGTTTGCAGGTGTAATTATAATTCCTTAAAATAGTTTTAGGAGATGAGCTTGAAATGGCCTGTTAACTTTAAAATATCCCAAATTCTAACAAACCACGCATGTGAATCACCAGCACATTAATACTTTAACGTACCTGTATATTGCTGTAAGCTACCTCAATTGCTGCCTCGGGTGTTGGATGAAACTTTCCCTTCTCTCTCTCCAATCTTTCTTTTTCCAAGTTTTGCATGATTTTCTTTTAACTATATCTTGCTGTGCTTAACACTGTCTAAACCAAGTAGGCAACTTGTACTCTTAACATTGCTATTCTTTTCTTTCAGTCTTGATGCATCTGTTGAAGACAAGTCACTGGGAAGGCTTGTGAATGACGACCACAAGAAGCCTAACTGCAAGATGAAAATTATTGATGTTTGTATGATGCCACATCTTTGCCTGTTTGCCCTAAGAGATATTGCTCCAGGTGAAGAAATAACTTACAATTACGGGGATGCAGACTGGCATTGGCGCAAACAGGTACACTAACTTATCATGGATAACTGAACGTAGAGCAGTGATTTCCCAAATGTTATAGTTTTCCCTTGAAATGATGGAAGTAGCAGATTAATTTGTTTATCTACATCACACACACTGAATCAGTTAAAATTGTAGCGTGTGTATATGTGTCAAGAAAGACCCCAAAAGTAGTGATACACTGGCGTACTGGTGACCAAAGGTTTTATGTGGATGTCCCTGGTTAGGTATGAGTAGTTGGAATTGTTCCATATAATGTGACAAGAAGGGAGCCACCTACATCCCCACACACTGAATCAGTTAAAATTGTAGCATCTTCTTGTGTCATGACATCTGAGCTGTATCATGATTGGTTTTCATTTTTCCTGTTTTTGTGTTTCCAGTGGAAAATATCACCTGATGTCAGCGAGCAGATTGCCAAAGACAGTGACATATTTCAGGTAGGGGCCAGTTTATAAAGTACTACTTAAGCTCTTAGAGATTGGAAGGTATTTGTTCTCAGTGAAGTATATGGTGGGTCTATGAGTAGGTATTGTTATCCAGTGTTTCAGTCCAACTAGTTATGGTCTGTCAGGACTTCTCTTGTCCATATATATTACCGGTTAGGATAGTTTGTGTGTTTGGAACAACCCCAAAAGTATTGATAGACTGACATACTGGTGACCAAATGTTTTACATGGATGAATGTCCCCGATTAGGATTGAGTAGCGTGTGTATATGTGTCAAGAAAGACCCCAAAAGTAGTGATACACTGGCGTACTGGTGACCAAAGGTTTTATGTGGATGTCCCTGGTTAGGTATGAGTAGTTGGAATTGTTCCATATAATGTGACAAGAAGGGAGCCACCTACATCCCCACACACTGAATCAGTTAAAATTGTAGCATCTTCTTGTGTCATGACATCTGAGCTGTATCATGATTGGTTTTCATTTTTCCTGTTTTTGTGTTTCCAGTGGAAAATGTCACCTGATGTCAGCGAGCAGATTGCCAAAGACAGTGACATATTTCAGGTAGGGGCCAGTTTATAAAGTACTACTTAAGCTCTTAGAGATTGGAAGGTATTTGTTCTCAGTGAAGTATATGGTGGGTCTATGAGTAGGTATTGTTATCCAGTGTTTCAGTCCAAGTAGTTATGGTCTGTCAGGACTTCTCTTGTCCATATATATTACCGGTTAGGATAGTTTGTGTGTTTGGAACAACCCCAAAAGTATTGATAGACTGACATACTGGTGACCAAATGTTTTACATGGATGAATGTCCCCGATTAGGATTGAGTAGCGTGTGTATATGTGTCAAGAAAGACCCCAAAAGTAGTGATACACTGGCGTACTGGTGACCAAAGGTTTTATGTGGATGTCCCTGGTTAGGTATGAGTAGTTGGAATTGTTCCATAATGTGACAAGAAGGGAGCCACCTACATCCCCACACACTGAATCAGTTAAAATTGTAGCATCTTCTTGTGTCATGACATCTGAGCTGTATCATGATTGGTTTTCATTTTTCCTGTTTTTGTGTTTCCAGTGGAAAATGTCACCTGATGTCAGCGAGCAGATTGCCAAAGACAGTGACATATTTCAGGTAGGGGCCAGTTTATAAAGTACTACTTAAGCTCTTAGAGATTGGAAGGTATTTGTTCTCAGTGAAGTATATGGTGGGTCTATGAGTAGGTATTGTTATCCAGTGTTTCAGTCCAAGTAGTTATGGTCTGTCAGGACTTCTCTTGTCCATATATATTACCGGTTAGGATAATTTGTGTGTTTGGAACAACCCCAAAAGTATTGATAGACTGACATACTGGTGACCAAATGTTTTACATGGATGAATGTCCCCGATTAGGATTGAGTAGCGTGTGTATATGTGTCAAGAAAGACCCCAAAAGTAGTGATACACTGGCGTACTGGTGACCAAAGGTTTTATGTGGATGTCCCTGGTTAGGTATGAGTAGTTGGAATTGTTTCATAATGTGACAAGAAGGGAGCCACCTACATCCCCACACACTGAATCAGTTAAAATTGTAGCATCTTCTTGTGTCATGACATCTGAGCTGTATCATGATTGGTTTTCATTTTTCCTGTTTTTGTGTTTCCAGTGGAAAATGTCACCTGATGTCAGCGAGCAGATTGCTAAAGACAGTGACATATTTCAGGTAGGGGCCAGTTTATAAAGTACTACTTCAGCTCTTAGAGATTGGAAGGTATTTGTTCTCAGTGAAGTATATGGTGGGTCTATGAGTAGGTATTGTTATCAAGTGTTTCAGTCCAAGTAGTTATGGTCTGTCAGGACTTCTCTTGTCCATATATATTACCGGTTAGGATAGTTTGTGTGTTTGGAACAACCCCAAAAGTATTGATAGACTGACATACTGGTGACCAAATGTTTTACATGGATGAATGTCCCCGATTAGGATTGAGTAGCGTGTGTATATGTGTCAAGAAAGACCCCAAAAGTAGTGATACACTGGCGTACTGGTGACCAAAGGTTTTATGTGGATGTCCCTGGTTAGGTATGAGTAGTTGGAATTGTTCCATATAATGTGACAAGAAGGGAGCCACCTACATCCCCACACACTGAATCAGTTAAAATTGTAGCATCTTCTTGTGTCATGACATCTGAGCTGTATCATGATTGGTTTTCATTTTTCCTGTTTTTGTGTTTCCAGTGGAAAATGTCACCTGATGTCAGCGAGCAGATTGCCAAAGACAGTGACATATTTCAGGTAGGGGCCAGTTTATAAAGTACTACTTCAGCTCTTAGAGATTGGAAGGTATTTGTTCTCAGTGAAGTATATGGTGGGTCTATGAGTAGGTATTGTTATCAAGTGTTTCAGTCCAAGTAGTTATGGTCTGTCAGGACTTCTCTTGTCCATATATATTACCGGTTAGGATAGTTTGTGTGTTTGGAACAACCCCAAAAGTATTGATAGACTGACATACTGGTGACCAGATGTTTTACATGGATGAATGTCCCCGATTAGGATTGAGTAGCGTGTGTATATGTGTCAAGAAAGACCCCAAAAGTAGTGATACACTGGCGTACTGGTGACCAAAGGTTTTATGTGGATGTCCCTGGTTAGGTATGAGTAGTTGGAATTGTTCCATAATGTGACAAGAAGGGAGCCACCTACATCCCCACACACTGAATCAGTTAAAATTGTAGCATCTTCTTGTGTCATGACATCTGAGCTGTATCATGATTGGTTTTCATTTTTCCTGTTTTTGTGTTTCCAGTGGAAAATGTCACCTGATGTCAGCAAGCAGATTGCCAAAGACAGTGACATATTTCAGGTAGGGGCCAGTTTATAAAGTACTACTTAAGCTCTTAGAGATTGGAAGGTATTTGTTCTCAGTGAAGTATATGGTGGGTCTATGAGTAGGTATTGTTATCCAGTGTTTCAGTCCAAGCAGTTATGGTCTGTCAGGACTTCTCTTGTCCATATATATTACCGGTTAGGATAGTTTGTGTGTTTGGAACAACCCCAAAAGTATTGATAGACTGACATACTGGTGACCAAATGTTTTACATGGATGAATGTCCCCGATTAGGATTGAGTAGCGTGTGTATATGTGTCAAGAAAGACCCCAAAAGTAGTGATACACTGGCGTACTGGTGACCAAAGGTTTTATGTGGATGTCCCTGGTTAGGTATGAGTAGTTGGAATTGTTCCATAATGTGACAAGAAGGGAGCCACCTACATCCCCACACACTGAATCAGTTAAAATTGTAGCATCTTCTTGTGTCATGACATCTGAGCTGTATCATGATTGGTTTTCATTTTTCCTGTTTTTGTGTTTCCAGTGGAAAATGTCACCTGATGTCAGCAAGCAGATTGCCAAAGACAGTGACATATTTCAGGTAGGGGCCAGTTTATAAAGTACTACTTAAGCTCTTAGAGATTGGAAGGTATTTGTTCTCAGTGAAGTATATGGTGGGTCTATGAGTAGGTATTGTTATCCAGTGTTTCAGTCCAAGTAGTTATGGTCTGTCAGGACTTCTCTTGTCCATATATATTACCGGTTAGGATAGTTTGTGTGTTTGGAACAACCCCAAAAGTATTGATAGACTGACATACTGGTGACCAAATGTTTTACATGGATGAATGTCCCCGATTAGGATTGAGTAGCGTGTGTATATGTGTCGAGAAAGACCCCAAAAGTAGTGATACACTGGCGTACTGGTGACCAAAGGTTTTATGTGGATGTCCCTGGTTAGGTATGAGTAGTTGGAATTGTTCCATAATGTGACAAGAAGGGAGCCACCTACATCCCCACACACTGAATCAGTTAAAATTGTAGCATCTTCTTGTGTCATGACATCTGAGCTGTATCATGATTGGTTTTCATTTTTCCTGTTTTTGTGTTTCCAGTGGAAAATGTCACCTGATGTCAGCGAGCAGATTGCCAAAGACAGTGACATATTTCAGGTAGGGGCCAGTTTATAAAGTACTACTTAAGCTCTTAGAGATTGGAAGGTATTTGTTCTCAGTGAAGTATATGGTGGGTCTATGAGTAGGTATTGTTATCCAGTGTTTCAGTCCAAGTAGTTATGGTCTGTCAGGACTTCTCTTGTCCATATATATTACCGGTTAGGATAGTTTGTGTGTTTGGAACAACCCCAAAAGTATTGATAGACTGACATACTGGTGACCAAATGTTTTACATGGATGAATGTCCCCGATTAGGATTGAGTAGCGTGTGTATATGTGTCGAGAAAGACCCCAAAAGTAGTGATACACTGGCGTACTGGTGACCAAAGGTTTTATGTGGATGTCCCTGGTTAGGTATGAGTAGTTGGAATTGTTCCATAATGTGACAAGAAGGGAGCCACCTACATCCCCACACACTGAATCAGTTAAAATTGTAGCATCTTCTTGTGTAATATACATATATCTTTATTTGTTCATCTTTTAGCTGTCATTTGGTCCTTTTGATGCATCTCTCATGGCTGATGAGATCAACATCTACAGCGGCACTCCAGTGGCACATAATGTCATCGCTTTATTTTATATATACATATATATATATATATATATATATATAAACTGGAAAAACAAAGTTTGTAAACTTGTGTTTGATGGATTATTTCTCTGTTGTTACAATGCTAATTGGCATTGTATTTTACATCGTTGGAAAGCCTGTTTATTTACCTTCGCAATGATGTCCAACTTGTAAGGATCATGCATTTGTGGGATGAGCAGCACAGCTGATTATGTGGGTAGCGCCCAAGAAAAATTTGCCAAAATGGTCCGTCAATGGTAAACAGTGTATTCTCCTGTTGGTATTGACTCTTGTTTTGAGTTGTTTGGTGGATTAGATGATTGAACTCTCCATCAGTAACAAGGAACAAACAAGACATATTTTCCATTTTACACTTTATTCATTTAATACAATATGTCAGGAGCCTCAGTAGCGGTGGAAGATCCATACGCAGCCACAACAGCCTGGCACCTCCTCCTCATGCTGGTCACACGTTGCTGTGGGATGGCGTTCCATTCCTCAACCAGGATTCGTTGCAGGTCAGCCAGTGTGGTTGTGTTGATCACTCTAACACGTACAGCACGCCCAAGCTGATCCCACAAGTGTTGAATTTGGTTGAGGTCTGGACTCTTGGCAGGCCGTTCCATTCTCTCTACTCCCACATTGTGGAGGTAGTCTGTGATAACCCTGGCTCTGTGGGGGCGAGTGTTGTCATCTTGGAGGATGAAGTTAGGTCCCAGATTGTGGAGATATGGGATCACCACTGGCTGCAGAATCTCATCCCGATATCTCACTGCATTGAGATGGCCTTCAATGATGACGAGCCTTGTTTTGCCAGTGAGGGAGATGCCGCCCCACACCATGACACTGCCCCCACCAAAAGCTGTTACTCGATCGGTTCAACAATCAGCATAGCGTTCTCCGCGTCGTCTCCATACTTTGACCCTGGCATCCAACTTTGGCAGACAGAACCTGGGCTCATCACTGAACATGACATTCCCCCACATGTTTAGGTTCCATTGTCTGTGTTGTCGACACCAGCGCCAACGGGCCTGACGGTGCTGCTCATCCCACAAATGCATGATCCTTACAAGTTCGACATCATTGCGAAGGTAAATAAACAGGCTTTCCAACCATGTAAAATACAATGACAATTAGCATTGTAACAACAGAGAAATAATCCACCAAACACAAGTTTCCGAACTTTGTTTTTCCAGTATATATAATTACACTATTGCTAATTTTTTGGCTGTGAAATGTTGTAATTCAAGGTCGAATTCACCAACTTTCTTTGCTTTATTCATTACATTCTCGCATGATCAAATTGAGACAGCACCTTGAGGAATGCTTCAATCGTTACGAAAGTGCAGAGGAGGAACTAAATGCTAAACAACACATGAATCTGTTGAAGCATGCACAACTGGTTCAACAACTGGCAGAACTGTGTGTGAGTAATATACCAGAACATCTCGCAATACATTTTTTTACTTGTCTTCTGATTAATTCACATAAACTGGAGAAAACTTTTCACCCATTATATTTAATCTGTATGCACTATTGGGACGGAGAGTGCTACAGTGACTGAAGGTCAATAGTGCGCAGGGTCAGAGAAAAATGTCCTGCCTGCTGTCTCCTGCTGCGCAGGGGGCTAGCTCACACTCCACAACAAAATGTTATCTTGCTAACTTAGACATTAGTAAGAGTAAGGCAATGATGAATTAATGAATGTTTTTTCCAAATGACCATTGGTCTAACGTTGCTATAATTTTTGTTCTTGCTCTGGAGCCAAATATTTTGTTTTCTTTCATCGACACTTTCTTAGCTTTTGACATGCCTTTCTTTCTTTTCATCAGCTGAATTCACAATCCCCATTGGAGGCACACTCTTGCCATGATGATCTTCAGGTATGTTTGCAACTTCAGACTGGGGTGAGGTTTAACACTCCATGATCATTGACACGCTCTGCGTACATCAGGCATTATAACACCGATAGGGGTGCAAGTTTTACTTATTGAAATTGAATATTGCACATAATAAGTTGGTGTTCTTTTTAGTCACCAGTCTCATCAGATACCTCATTCCAGGATGAATCAACGATGACCAGTAATCCATTGGTTATTTGTACTGAATGGAATGCTCCCATCTTTCCTTTTTCTTTTTTTCAATTTTTAGACAAGAGCTCCTCTTACATGTGCTACAACATCGTCAGCTTGTCAAAGATCTGGGAATCGTTCAGTGGATGACTTAAAAAGGGCGTGGTCAAGACAAAGACAGGTATTTTCCTGCAGTCTAATAACAGCAAGGCATTCACATTTCAGTAGTCATCAACTACTCCCAAAATGTAGTTGAGTAGACAATTAATTGGGAGATATATCACATTTTTCTCACCCAATAACGATGCTCAATTCTTGTCATAAAGGTCTCAAATGCAACTAGTAATGGGTTAGGTTAGGTGGTACCAACCTTGGGGTAGATGAAATAGCAGAGTCCTGGTTTGGCTCTGAGAGGCTATTTACAAATGAGCCGCGATCTGATTGGACTAAATCCCCAGTAGGATTTCTTGAGCTGGAGATACTGTTTGACTGCAGTGACAACGTGTGTGCTTTATTGCAGGGATAGGTTAGTGGTAGCCTGTACTTCTCTAAATTCCTTTAAATTCTGTTTATTTAATGTTTCTAAATACGAGATTCAGCATCTCAGACCAAAACAAATGTGCGCCACCACCACCATGGCTCAGCGGCAGCAGTCTCTTGTGACAGTGAGAGCTACAGTTCAGCTACAGACTCTCGTTCAGTGAACTAACACAGTAGCACAGTACAGCTAAGAGAGGTTGTCAGTCAGTGGTTGTGTACCATAGACCATATACTATTAACTTGTCTTGTTTTGGGTAGATTACAAAAAATGCTTTGAGTAATGCGATATTAAAACACCCTCTCTCTTTTCTTCACAGACAACCGAGGTAACTCCAAACGTAAGTGGGAAGACAGTGAGGTACGTGCAGTTGAAAGACAGAAACTGGACTGGAGTGAAAAATTATTTCAGAAATCGAATCACTGCCTTAAAGAGAAAGGCTTGTGCTAAGGAATAGCTATTGGTGCTTTTCAATTCAATGTCAACTTGTGCATTTTGCTCATTTGCTTTGCTCATTGCTCTTGTTTAGGGTCTCCTGTTATATTGATGTTTTTCTTCTCTCCTTCAATAATGGCTATTTGAACATACTGTAGATTAAAGGGACTGTTTGTCACTTTTTAAGCGTATAAATGTACCGGGTCGGGACACATGCCCGTCGCATATGCGCCTCGCATATGCGCGCTCGGGTGTGGCCGGAGCCTCGTCTCCTCTGCTTGCCTTCACTCACACACACACACCGCGCGCGTCATCGCTGTCTCGCTCCACCTCTAGACGTGCTTGCTGCTCACTCCACACTGCAGAAGAGTTAGTTTAGCTCTGAGAATATCTAGTGAATGTTCAGTGGACGTTTGTGCAGAAATAACTGCTGCAGCTCCTCCAGACCAACAGAGGTTTCCCGTGTCTTGTGAAGTGACGGGGCTCACCAGAGAAACATGTTATTGCCTCCGACCGGGTGCCGGTGTCTCCCTGCAGGCGCAGTCGGGAGACACCGGCACCCGGTCGGGGAGGCAATAACATGTCTCGCTGCAGAGCTCCGTCACCGATCCGCTTTTCCTGCTCAGCCTCCGGTGTCTCCATCTCCGGAGGGAGACACCGGAGGCTGAGCAGGAAAAGCCAACACTAGTATCAGCAGAGATTCATGGAGAGACCTTCGTCTGGACAGCTAACATTACTGCCAAGTAGCTGAAATCTAGAGTGATATTGTGCTTTTAGCTGACGTGTGTGGCCTCACTGTGTTGAGCGATGCTCGTTCATGTCTATTTAGAACGAGCAAGGACGAGCCCGACGCTGACTTTCGTTGACCTAATGGCCACAGGTGTCGCTGTTAACAAGCATTTATGAAAGATACAAATAGTCCCTTTAACGGTGCAATTGGGTTCTAAATATTTTGGAATCACGTTTTCTTTGGGCCCTCTGCAGAAATGTAAGTCTGGTTGAACCATTGTTCGATCAAATCATTTTTTTGTTCTCCAGGTACTAAACAGTATATTTTTTTTAAATTAATATTTTTGTAAAGAGGATTTACGTGATGTTCATGTATTTGAGCTTTGGGTTGTTTGTACATGATGTTCATGTATTTGAGCTATGGCATGTTTGTACATGATGTTCATGTATTGTGTTATTAAAACACAAGTTAACAGCAAACAGAAGTCTTGTTTATTTACATGCAGATTTTCATTGTGGTGCTACTATGACTGACATATTCAGTTTGCCTCTTAATCTGCTTTAATACCCAGCGTTTACTGTAGAAATTTGTTGAAACAACTGTTGTGGTTGGGCACACCTGGGTTGGCGTAACTACATAAGACATGTAGGTATGGGAAGGACTGGCCAGTACTTTAACCATTATCCTTCTCTTTGCCAGCCGTCTTAATCAGTTTTGCAGGGTTGCACTGATACCCGTAGTGTGATTGTTATTCATGATATCTGATATAAATATTATTTACAGTTGGGTTCAGAGAAAATATCAGCAGGTTGCATCTGAAAGACTGAATTCCGAGCTTGCAAGAATTTAAACCCAAAAATGAGAACACTGACTTTATGCTAAGTATGTATTATTAAGGTAAAAGCTGAGGCCTATGGGGATTGTCTATGGTGCCGGGAGAGGGTGTCGGCCAGGTCTGTAGCTGTCTGCATTTTGGGCTTACGTTGATTGAGTTTAATGTGGGTTTTTTTCATGATATCTCAGGAGCTTCTCAAGTACAGTGTTACTCGATCAAAGGATGAATTTCATATTCACATAACATGTTTTCCTTACTAAACATAGCTTAAAATACATGCAGATAATGACATGTGACATGTGTCCCCAATTGGAAATTAAGGCACCCAAAGGTGACTTTTATCAGTCTGTGTATTTGTGTATAGCTGAAGACCCCAAATGTGACATTTAAATTATTTGTCCCCAATCGCAAGGTAAAATAACTGATTGAACAAAAGTTCTTTTAAATTAAAATCTCAACCGATTTTAATAATCTGGGCACTCAAAAAATTACTTTGTACATTCCAGAATCTCTCTAAACCATTCAGAAAGGGGTGACCCCTTAGTGGGGGTATTAAAATGTCCGCCCCCAATTGTGACTTAAGCGTGTATGCGTGCGTGTGCGTGTGTGTGTGTGTGTGTGTGTGTGTGTGTGTGCGTGCGCGCGTGTGTGTGTGTGTGTGTGTGTGTGTTCTTGCATGTGCAAGCTTCTGAATTGCAGTTGATTGATTTGACTGTATTTGAGAAATGTCTGAAAGCACATTTGATTTAATGCAATTTCATAGTGATATTATTACGTTAACGCTTCTAATAACGCGTTAACGCAAATTTATTTTAATGCCACTAATTTCTTTACCGCATTAACACAACTTGCGATTTTTAGGTTCTGTTTTCAAGGCACAGTTTAAAAGCTGGAGTGAAGATGTCTCGAAGGAGTTTAAATAACGCTCCAAACTTACGCTAATTTTTGGAAAGGAAAAACTGGCATGGCCATTTTCAAAAGGGGTCCCTTGACCTCTGACCTCAAGATATGTGAATGAAAATGAGTTGTATGGGTACCCACGAGTCTCCCCTTTACAGACATGCCCACTTTATGATAATCACATGCAGTTTGGGGCAAGTCATAGTCAAGTCAGCACACTGACACACTGACAGCTGTTGTTGCCTGTTGGGCTGCAGTTTGCCATGTTATGATTGGAGCATATTTTTTATGCTAAATGCAGTACCTGTGAGGGTTTCTGGACAATATTTGTCATTGTTTTGTGTTGTTAATTGATTTCCAATAATAAATATATACATACATTTGCATAAAGCAAACAGATTTGTCCACTCCCATGTTGATTAGAGTATTAAATACTTTCTCCCTTTAAGGTACATTTTGAACAGATAAAAACTGTGTGATTAATTTGTGATTAATCGCGATTAACTATGGACAATCATTTTAATCGATTGACAGCCCTATGTATAATACAACATGCAGTTTCTAGACCTGCCTTTGGAAACATTGCATATCCTAGTTTTGAGATGCTGATGATGCCACAGACAGTAATTTTGCTAAATGCAAATCACACCTTTGTCCAAAACTGCATGCAGAAACATGAAAAAGATGAACATGCGATAAGTTCCTCGGACACTGGGTGAGTAAAGTAAAATCCTCTAAAACCTGAACAATCTCTTTCATGCTGGCAGACGTCCAATCTCTCTCTGAACATGTTACGTACTGTAAATGTTGGGGGCAATTTTTCATCAGCACTGCAATGAATTCTACCTTGCCTGACTGCGCGGGACGTAAAAGGATGTTAAACCTGGATTCTCTTTTGGTCTTCCACCATCAAACATGAGCAGACACAACAACAACAACAACGAAAGATTAGAGAGCGAAACTTAGATCGGGGCAATAAATCGATGAGGAAACTCCTTTACCTGGCATATCTGAGGAGAAAAAGTCCTCTGAAAACAACACTGTTGGCCTTGATAGTGCTCTGTGCTTTGTCACAACATGTTGCTGCGCCACAGCCCTGCGTGCAGCAACTGTTTCATATTCAATGAGTCTGTTGTCAGCGGTGTATGACATGAGAAATAGAGGCATAGCAGAGAGAATTTCCTGAAATGTATTCCTTCACCTCATTCACTGCTTCCTCCATCTCTTAATTAAATCAATTTCACCCTCCTTCTCTTTATCTCTTTTTCCTTCTCATTCTTCCCATCTCTCTCTCTCTCTCTCTCTCTCTCTGCCTTTCCCTCATACTCTCAATCTCTCTCGCCCGCTCTCTGCCCTGTGTGACTTCCCGGCTGCAGTTGATTGATGATGAGAGAAATCTCCCAAGGACAGGCGCCTTGTTAAAGACAGGCCAGTATGTTCTGTCGGTGGGAGCAAACGGGGGAAGGAGGGGGTGAGTTGGGGGGATTGCAAAGAAAGGAGCACCCTGATATTCCCCTGCTTCACTTCTATTTCTTCATTTTTTTCCTCCTTATTTCCTCCACTTCTTCTTAAACTCCTGATTCCTATTTTTCCAATTTTTTGTTTACCCTTTCTTCTTCATTATTTTGCTCTCTTCCCTGCTCCCCAGCCTCCCCAGCTTCACCACCAGGACCTTTTTATAGCATCTCCGCTGAGGGAGAGCCTTGTCACCAGAGGGACTGCAGGATGGGGGTGATAGCTGTCAGATGGAGGAGGGTGGGGAGCTAGGAAGAGGGGTAAAAAGGGATCTCTGCGGTCTCTGCAGAGCCCCCTCCGAGGCCCCTCCAGGGGGGGCCGGGGTGTTTTGGACGGGGGGCCATCCCAGAGAGAGACAAGCCGCGGTCTGATTAATGACAGGGAAGCCATCGTATTCATCACTGCCCCACATCAGCCCTGAGAGAAACGCTGTTTGTTGCCAAGACTGGTGCTTTTCTGCCTCTGGATGTGTTTTTTTTTTTCCTCCTGGTTTCCCGGCAATTAATTTAGAATAATGAGTGATGAGGCGAGCTGAGTCAGAATACATTAAGGTAAATATTAGATGAATTAGGAATGAGAACAAATTAGATTCAGGAGGAATATTTTGTAGTGGCTGGGTATAAAGCAATTTGCTTTGCTTTTCTTTTGTCTGATGTGATAGTAATCTGAACGTCTTTGTGTTTCTGAGTGTTGGTTGACATCTTGTGCTTTAGGAAACTGTGACAGACATTTTTCAAACATTTCAGACATTTTATAGTCCAAACAATGTATCTATTAATCTTGAAAATACTCAGTAGATTAATCAATAATGAAAACAATGATTACAATTAGGGCT
Source organism: Sebastes umbrosus (assembly GCF_015220745.1). Taxonomy (NCBI): domain Eukaryota; kingdom Metazoa; phylum Chordata; class Actinopteri; order Perciformes; family Sebastidae; genus Sebastes; species Sebastes umbrosus. The sequence continues at coordinate 25,632,488 of NC_051283.1, forward strand.
GTCAATCGATTAAAATGTTTAATCGCATTTTTTATCTGTTCAAAATGTACCTTAAAAGGGAGATTTTTTGAGTATTTAATTCTCTTATCAACATGTGAATGGGTAAATATGTTTGCTTTATGCAAATATATACCTATATTTATTATTGGAAATCAATTAACAACACAAAACAATGACAAATATTGTCCAGAAACCCTCACAGGTACTGCATTTAGTATAAAGAATATGCTCAAATCATAACATGGCAAACTGCAGCCCAACAAGCAACAACAGCTGTCAGTGTGTCAGTGTGCTGACTTGACTATGACTTGCCCCAAACTGCATGTGATTATCATAAAGTGGGCATGTCTGTAAAGGGGAGACTCGTGGGTACCCAGAGAACTCATTTTCATTCACATATCTTGACGTCAAAGGTCAAGGGACCCCTTTGAAAATGACCATGCCAGTTTTTCCTCGCCAAAATTTAGCGTAACTTCATAGCGTTATTTAACCTCCTTAACGACAAGCTAGTTACCAATGTGTTCCTCAGGTTTTTTGTAGTCTCATATGGTGCCAGTATCTTCACTCTAGGTTTAAAACTGAGCCCACTACAGCCTAAAAAAATCCCAAATTGCGTTAATGTGTTGAAGAAATTAGTGGCGTTTAAACAAATTTGCGATAACGTGTTATTATCGCGTTAACTTTGACAGCCTTGAATACAATATTTGCAGCCCTAGATGAAAGAATAAGCGTGGAAAGGATTACATTTTGAAGCATGGAAGATTGGGAAAAAAAACAAAAAGGCAATGAGATGTTGTTTTTTGTCAACACTTTGTTTGATTCTCAAAAAATACAACTTGATTTGCAAGCAGGTCTTTGTCCAAACAGATTTCGGGGATTCTCCAAATATGTTACACTGCCAGGAAGAATGAAAAACGACCACTCAGTACCAGGCTATGAGCACCTGAACAAATTGTGATAAATTGATGCCCTCCATGGTTGAATCGGACAGCTTGTTGTGAAATCCATGAGCTGCTAGGAATTGTAAATGAATGTAAATAGCGTTGTTTTAATTTACAAGCAGAACTTATTGAGCCTCTGAGTGCCTGGTTAAACCTACAGCATGCAGTATATACATGGTCATGCAAGGCAGATCATTACTTTGATGTCCTCTTTCACAACCACGTACGCACAGAGAGCAAGGTTCCTTAATCTCAAACGCTCATTACAGCGGTCCAAAGCTGATCAAAACGAAAATCCCTTTGATTCAGGAGGAGACATACTGTGACTCTCTCTCATCTCCAAACATTTCATTAAATTCTGAACTGAGGCCAAGTTCATATCTTTTAATCCCAAAACAACACACGCTGAATTTACAGCATATACAAACTCATGTACGCACATAAAACTGACTTATTAAAGATAATAAACAAGACACATTGCATGAACTTAAGCATCAGTTCAACTAGGGATGCACCGATCCGACTTTTTCAGTCTTGATACCAATAGTGATACCTGGGATTTGGGTATCGGATCGGTACTCAGTATCGGCCGTGTTGGTGTTTAATTAATAAGCTGAATCACTGTGTGGAAGTGACTGGGATCAGTCTTTTATGTGTAAGGCAACAACAGGTTTGACCTTTCCTAACTTTGTAAAACAAAATGTAACAAATAAATACATAGATAACATAACATATATTTAGTGAAGTGTTATTTAATACTAAAATAATAAATCGTACACCAACAATTTGGAAAAAATTACATAGAATTGAATTTAATAGATCGTCCCCATTGTCACTGGTATCCGATCCAGCTATTTGAGTCAGTATCGGCTCCGGTATCGGTGCATCCCTATGCTCAACCGAGAGTCTTCCCTTCTACTGCAGTCACTTTAGTTCCTCTCTCTCTTCCTCCTTTCCTTCCTTTTCCTCCTCCTATGCTGCCCTCCCTTTCTTTACTTCCTCTCCTCCTCTCCTCTTCTCTCCTCCCCAGGCCCTCCACAGACTCATACAACATTAATGACTGTCTGGAACACACGCTTGCAGCAGGAAACTGAAGGGCATATCTTCGTATCCTAAAACCAATACTAACACCGTCTAACAGCTCAGCTGGTGTCTGACCGGGAGAATCCCTGGTATGGTTTCTTTTTAACACCGGACAGCATTACATCAATTCTTCTGTGGCATCATCACTCTGCCTTAAACTTTTGACGGAGCGAATGCAGTCTGGAGTCGGAGACAAATGTCCCCACAGGGGCATCAACCTAATCTAGTCCATTTTACCTCCCATGCTGATGTAAAACAGACTTCTAGTCTGCGTTGTGTGTCACAAATGCAGCGACAGAGTCCATGATGGAGGGTGGAGCAACAGTGCAGCGGCGGCAGAGCGATAAGCTTGTAAAAAGTGGGACCTCTGGGACAGCTGCATCAGTACAGATAAACACACTTCACTTTTTATTTGTTTTCTCCATTGTCTTGCGTGAGTTTTCCCAGCATCGCGTTCACAAACTTTTTACAACCACGGATCTGTCTAATATAATCACAGCGGTCGACGGCCGACCACAGAGCGGCTTCACCGCTTTGCTCAAGGGCACCCTGATGGTAGTTGCTGAGTCATTTCAGATTCAGATTTGCACCGACAACTTTGCTGTCACAAGCCATTTCTCTGCCCGTCGTGGCATTTTCTGCTCCACTTGCATCTCTCTGCAGCGGCAGCAGCAGCAGCAGCATGGTGCCTTGCTTTATGGCGACATTTCTATAAGGTATGTCCTCACTGTGAATGTTAGGCTTATCATTGAGGTTCATTTTAAAGATAGACATTAAGAGAAATCTTTAGAGTAGAGCTTTGGATTTTAGTAGTTAGAGGGTATAACTATAGAATCTAAAGCACACATGTAAGACAGGTACTTGGAGAATGAAATCTAATGAATAAGTTACAGGGTTAGAGGCTACTGTGGAACTATTATAGCTAAAGCAAGAGACAGTAGACCGCCTGTGGGCTAAAAGTTAAAAAATAGCTTTGAAATGTATGAAGAGTTCAGTCTTAGTTGATTTTGTAAAACCTGTAGTTTCCTGTGGCCTTGAGCAGCTACTCTGTCAGACAAACAGAAGAAGAGCAACTTCTGACTCACTCTTTCACTGCATTTTAGATATAAAAACCTGGATGTCACTGATATTTTGTAGCTCAACCAGGATAAAACAGAAGTCTGATCAATGGTTCAAAGGCTCAGAGAGAGAAACTTGCCTCCAAACTGAATACACTAAGACTCAACCCGAGGCAGGAAGGAAGAAATCTAGGAGGGATTTTTGATTTTGAATTTAATTTCAAGGCTCAGGTGCAGAGTGTCACAAAAACAGCTTTTTATCATTTGAAGAACATCTCCAAAGTGAAGCCATTTCTCTCTCTGAGAGACTGATGCTCGCTTTTATAACTAACAGGCTAGACTATTGTAACGCTCTCCTTTCTGGTCTACCGAGGAATACAATAAATCTACAATTAAATCAAAATTGGGCTGCGCGAGGGGTGACTAAGACCGAAAGGAGAGCACACATCACACCTATTTAAATGTCTTTACACTGGTTACCTGTTTATGTGTTGATTCTATAACTATTGTATTAGATTGTAAGGCGCTACATGGCCGTGCAGCAGACTACCTCAGATCCTCTGGTTCCACAAAGCAGAACAAAAACTTGTCTGCTTTCAACCAGACGATCTGAGATGAGCTAAAAATATTGATATTTTTAAACATAAGCTAAAAACTCATCCATTTAGTATGGTTTTTATGTAGTATTTTTTTATGGTTTCATTATTTATACTCATTCTATTATTATTTTTTTATATCTATTGTACTCTATTATGTTTTGTCAACATTTTACTACTTTGAGCAGCTGTTGATCATTATGAATTATTTAATTTTATTAACAATTTACTACTTTTAACATCCGAAGTTGCACTGGGAAGTGCATTTAATTAGTTCAAAAGGTGCTATATAAATAAAGTTTGATTGATTAATTACATCACAGGGTATGTGCCAGGATTTGTCTCTTCTCAGGTTGTCAAAATTAAATTTGCACATGTGTATGTAAATCATAATAACACACTTTTTTGGATAATTTATACAAAAGTCTGTATATAAAACTATTTAAAAAGTTATATTTTTTTGCTTCTTAGTAGGCCACATTCTGTTAAACCTGGTATTTCTGCGCAGTGTCAGGTTAAGATCAGGCTACGCTAATATTATTAGAATTATACTATCTGTAGAATTCGATTTTCAAGTGGTGGCTGCGTAGGATTGTTTCAGACTTGTGTGAATCAAACATTTACAATAACTCCACAGCAATGTAAAGTCCAAAAAGTCATGTAATTAACTAAATATTCAATCCATATTTGTTGACGTTGAGACTTTCAAAAACAACATTTTCAAGGAATAAGAAAAGGAAAATAGGTTGGGAGCCACTGGATTACATCATCTTGTCTTAATTAAAGAAGACTGAGACAGTCAAATGCCCAGTACCGGTGTTTGTCATTCACATCACATCTAGTACAGGCATGTATTGTTTCCTGTGAATTCCTCGTGCATGGGTGTGCAATCTGAATCCCACACAGGAAAGGCAGATAACGATGAAAAACTACTACACAGAGAGGCAATTATAGCATGCAAATACACTGAATGGCTGTTCCTAAAAAAAGGGGCATCCATGTATAAAAATTGGGTTAATAAAATGAAAATCTTAAGAGATATCACTGCAAAGAATACAAAGCTACTGTACCTCTGAGGAAGCATAATGAGGGATAATGACTTCACGAGCATCAGGTTGTGTGAGAGAGAACGTATGGCGCCGCTTCAGAGCTCGGTGCAGCAATGTGGAAAGATTGAAGCAAGTAACTACAATGGGTGATTTTTACAACGGCCATTTTATTGGACCTCACACTCTTTTTATGTGGTGCAGAGCAATAATAGTCCGTCATTGAAGTCCTTAGCGAGCGCACTTTAAGGAGATTCCACCAGTTCATATTTCAGAGGTTCTTTGATTTCACGCCTTTACCCATTACTTTCAATCATCTGCGTTAATAATAAAATAGGTGGTTTTCTTTTGTTGCTAATCTATCTTATTTGCTATTCAGCCACTTAAGGCCATTTCACCAGAGCTCATATTAGAATACTGGCCCCAATGGGCATTAATATTGAATGAAGTGGGAATATAATAATGTGAGTTCCCTTAACTGGAGGCGAACCATTCTCAGTGCCTTTCTCTCGGGCTCTGCAGCAATATGTATGGAGGAATATTAATTACTGTCGAAGCATTATGGTTATTATCAAGATTTCACATTATGCAGCTTCTAGGGGCAATCGGTGATGGGATGCTAAACAGGTACGAGCCACTTAAGATGATGAGGAGAGGGGGAAGAGGGTAAAATAAGGAACGCGGTTTTCTAAGACCAGCAAATTGTCTTTTCTTCTCCTTCATCTGGTTGTCTTACGCTTCTGTTTCTGCCTGTTTCTCTTTTTAATAAAGTTTGTTATTTCTTGGTGACAGATTAGGGCTGTCACAATAAGTGCAATATTGCAATACCGCGCTATTGACAAGTCAACCCCAGGGGATGGCAAGCAACCGCCCGTTTATTCTTTGCAATGGGAGCGCCACTGCAGCAGCGTGACAAGGTATTCTGCGTTGAGCGCTGCACGTTTGGTGTTTTATTTTGGTCGCCATGAGTTGAAAAATGTTCAACTTGCACTCATCGGTGTCAATTTTTACCCAGCCGTCCAATCACAATGGAGAAGGGGCGGGACAAATACCTCAACAACCAACCGTCACATTGTACATGTAGGCTACAAGTGCTGGACAACAACGATGGAGGAGAAATGAATATACATGAAACGGCAGGTCCGTCCTCTCTCCCTATATGTGAGCAAGTACTACACCTTGTGCTGACATTTGTACTTTAATATTACAATAATACCACATATTGCGCTGTTGAGCCAATCACTATCACTGCAGGGGAAATTCCTTCACTGCGACAGCCCTACGACAAATTTTAAAACATGTCACTTCCATATACCTTCTGTTTTCTCCTCCCATCCATCTGCTCCACTTCCTCTCCTCCATCTCTGTTCACTATACTTTTTGGTAACTTTCTCTTTCCTCCTCAACCTCTGCCTGCCTCCCACTCTCCGTCTACCTCTCTCTCTCCGCCTCCCTCTCTCCCTCCCTCCCACAGGCACAGTGGATCAGAGGGTTTTAGGTGATAAATACCCTGGACCAAGGGCTCACCAGCCACCGATTCCTGCCACTTTACTGTGTCACATTGTGGCCGAGGCCTCATTAAAAAGGCATTAGCCTCCTCTTGGTCCCATGATGGAGGCCGTGTGTGGCTCAGTCACTGCCGCAGGGATCTATTTAAAAGTGGCGGCAGGAATGGATGAGGGAGAGAGAGATAGGGAAAACAGAGAGAGACACACGGCCATGTAATGAAAGGGAAGATTTGGCTGGAGAGCGAGGAGCGAGAGGCATCAATTCCATGTCTGAGGATGAACCGGGGTCCTGGAGTCCGAGGAGGCGAAGGAGGAGGAAGCGGAGATAACTAGCTGGAGCGAAGTCCACTTACTTGTCCCCCGTGAGTTCATGTGCTCTCGGAATTTAATTGATACCGGCCAATTAAAGCCACTCAGGCTTCACCTTGAGGGGGTCAGGAGAGGTGGAGTCAGGGGTTGGGAACAGGATGAGGATGAGGAGGCCTGCTGGGGGATGAGGAAATGGAGAGGAGCAAGGTGAAGAGGGGAGGTGGAGAGTGCAGCATGAAAACACAAGCGTAAGCGTTTGCAGCACATCATTAGTAAATAAGTAGTCTGGAGGTGACGAGAAAAGAGGAAAAAGTGGGGGAAGGAAGGAGAGGAGGAGGAGGAAGGGGTTGACAGGTAAGAGGAATGTTGTTTTGGGGGGTTTGGGATAAAGGATGTAGAGAGTACTATCGAGTAACTGTTACAGCAACATTTGAAGTCTTATAAAACAGACAGAATGAGAAGTTTGTGGGTTGACTCTATAAAGACTCCCTGAATCTAAACAAAAGACAGCAATAGGAAAAATACTATTATTAAAGGGATCAATATCGGGCAATTTGTCAGTGCTCTTTAGTGTCAAGTACAATTGACTGTGCTTCAAAAAATAGATACAGCAGTATTCTAATGTTGTAACTAAAGGTAAATAAACCACAAGAGGCACCATGTACATGCAAGTGATGCTGTATATAGGGACGGGATGATACAGGATTTTATCGTACCTCGTGATAAAAACACTCACAATAAGTTTATGATGCTGAATTTCCATTATCGGGATTATCAGAATAATCGGGATGATCGTCCTCCTGACATGTGTGACAAAAAAGCTGTCCAGCTCACTTGAAAAACATACAGTCCTATATATTGATTTCCTGATGTAGTTTGAATTGAAAACTCTGGATTTGGCTATTAGTGACCTTTACAACTTTTAGTACATAATGGTTTAAATGAGGGATATTAAAGTGTTCGTACTAGGGGATTGATTTACCTAAAAAAAAAAAATAGCCCCTGATTTACAGATATTTTATGCTTTATATATCCATGACCGACTGAATGTCGTTTTCAGTCCAAAATGGCGGCAGCGCCACCACAGCGCCTTCTAGCGGCTGTTGTCAAAAAGCACCAGAGTTTTGTCTCTTTGCTTATTACACTCTTTGATGACACTTCAGACCAGAGTTTAGTCTCTTACCAGTAGTCATAGTGTTTTTTCACCATAAACATTGTCTTTCCCTAACTCTGAACAAGTAGTTTGACTTGCCTAAACCTAACCATATCTTAACCACTCAGAAATGTTCATACCAGTCATTTGGGAAGGCTCTGACTACTACTAAGGTAGGAGGACAAACCAAAAGCAACTTATAACAGTTAAGATACAGAAATAGAGACAAAAATTGCGTAAACGTTGTGTCTGAGAGACGGACATCAAGAAAAGCATGAAGCATCTTGACAGCGAGATAAGTAGATACATATGTCCTCAGGTGGGTTGCGAGAGAGACGGACAGAAAGACAAGCAGACAGACGGGCTGACAAGCTGCCTCCTTATTTATCAACAGTGCAGATTCCAATGCAGCTGCCCTCTGCCCTTCTTCACTGTGATGGAAGGATGAAGAATAAACGAGTAGAGAGCTGTCACCTGTGTGTCCGTCCATCCGCTGACACGCCAAAGAAGTAAGACGGCGAGTGTGTGGGCAGATAGAGGACGGAGGTCAGGCAGGCAAGTGTTACTCAGGTGCAGACAAGTGTATTAGCTAATAAGGATTTCTGGGTAAAATAGCCCACAGACCGACAGGAGGTTTTTCAGTGGCAAGTCAAGGCACAGGTGAGGAGTTTGTTTAGTAACCAGACAGACAAACGGAGAGCTCAGAGAGAGAAGACAAGCACTGCTGAGGTATAGGAGAAGCTCTTCCACCGATGCAGATCAAAAGGCCGAGGTCAGACAGGCAGGCAGGACTCAGGTGGAAGGAAGAGGATCAGCTATTGTGATTTTTTTAGTATGGTTTTCTCTTTTTGTTCAGTAACAGACAGACTGTCAGAGGTTATTTCACAGGAAATAAAGTCTTTGTTCAGGTGAAAACAGAGAGTCTGGATTGAGACAGGCGGTACGGGCTCGGGGACTGCAGTTCGACCGATGAGATGTGAATGGCTCAGAAGACAGACAGGCAGCAAAGCAGAAGAAATGATGAAACGCTGCAGTCAGACAGACAGATAGGGAGTCGTTGCGTAATGATGCAAATCAATACACAGAGGAGACAAAACTCTATCTTCTCTTTCTCTTTCCCCTCCTCTAAGGCCTTTCTGTTCTGTTAGGCAGTTTGTTTTAGCTTGTTCTTATTCTGGTATGTATTATCTTGTTTTTGTGCCAGTTAATGAGACTGAAACATTTGGTGCCTATTGTTTTTTCCTGATACGGTCATAAAAGAGGCAAAATTAGAGAAGAGACAGTTTATTCTTCTGTATCTGTAAACAGTGGAAACCCCCTTGAGAACACTATTTCCAGCAAATCGCATCTGTTGTTTACAGAGCGGCATTAGTATAATGAAGTAAAAAGTTATATCACTGTTTAAAGAATTTAACTATAGCTATGGATCTTCAAACTTTAGCTTGAAATCTTCACACAACTCCCACAATCTGTCATGGCTTCTGAAAGAACTTCAGCAACTCACCCTCCTTGCACTTTACGCTTTCTACACTGTGTCTCTAACGGACTTTCTGATTCATATTTTGAACTTACAATATCATGTTCTTCTTTAGGCTGAAGATTTTAGGCCACATCAGTTCACGTAGTCTTTTGTGTGTATGTTGATCAGGCTTGTTAATGCCAAGCAGTGAAGTTGTTGAGGTGAACTCTGAGTATTTAGATTTGTCTGTAAAACTATGCACTAAAAAGAGCGGGCAAACAGTGTCCCATTTAAAGCTCAAGGACCAGACCAGGGGGGGCAATTAATTTAAAGGTCCCATATTATAAAAAAAGTGAGATTTTCATGTTTTTTTATTATAAAGCAGGCTTAAGTCCTATATAAATAATGTGACAGTATCGAAACACTCAATCCACAGGGAAATACAGACAGCCCGTATTCAGAAACTCTGCATTTGAAACAAGCTGTCAGGATATCTGCCCATTCGTGATGTCACGAATATACAATATTTAGACCGTTGACATCATTTTAAACGTAAACATTCTGAATGTGTCCCGGTTTATTTCTTGGTTGCAGTGTATGTGAATGACATCAGCTGACAGCTGGACCCAAGCTGTTGCCTAGCAACGCAATTCTGTTGCAATCCCATCAAAATGTGTTAAAACGGAGCGTTTCAGACAGAGGGTAAATACAGGAATATTCAGCCAGACAGTATGAGGAAAATCTTTTTTTTTTTTAACATAACAGCATGTAAACATGTTCTAGTAGAAACACAAAATACAAGTATGAACTTGAAAATGAGCAGAATATGGGACCTTTAACACTAAATGCTTATTATAGCAGTGGCATGGACCCGTATAAAATCTGGCGAAGCAAAGTAAGACAAGACATCTAAAAGAAAAAGAAGGTATAACATTGTTTGTGTGGTTTAAAAAAAATGTAGTACTGTTCCACTGTGGTGTAATACAACAACCCCACAAAAAATAAGTTAGTGGGATTCGTGTTGTGACTTTTTTTTAGTAATATTATCACTTTATTCTGGAAATCTCAGATGTTTTTCCCCTCAATGTGGCCCTAATACTCCGTAGTACATTTGCTCTTTGTTATCAAATAAAAGTGGTATAATACTGGCTTCCAAATTGTGGTGGAGAAAGAGTATAAAGTAGCAAAAAAAATGGAAATACTCAAGTAAAGTACCTCAAAATTGTACTTAAGTACAGTACTGTAATAAATGTACTTAGTTACATTCCACCACTGTTTACAGAGGAGCTGATTCAGCTTCATGATCATTTTGAAGGCTGCAGTTTGTGGTGCTGTTGAATTGTATTGTATTGTGTCTATTTTTTTGTATATGGTGACCGCCGAATTTCTTGAGCTATACGTAGAGCAGAAGGCTTGTCAGCTTTCTCAGCTTTCTCACAAGAGATTCAACTTCAGGTCCCACAGGAACTCTGAATCTAGAAATTGACAGGAAACATAGTTTTAAAAAGACCTTTAAAACTTTGGCATAACTTATTCTTGTTTAGGTGAAGCAAGATTTAAATCCTTCCCAGTAAACTTTGGACGGTAAGAGAACAGGATGTATAGAAACTTCCAGCATCTGGAGGAAGTTGCTGAAATAGCTGGACAGTAATGAGACGACAGGAACGCAGACATTATGCTGACGCCTGTAAAAATTCTCCAATCCAATTAATAATAAAAAATTCCCCAACATCCTCCAGATATGCCCTCTCCTTCTTATTGTGAAACTGTATTTAATTCAGTTGAGTCCCCATGAGGACGCCCTTAAAACAACCCTCCTCCAAAAAAAAAAAGGTCAAAGAAAGTTGAAAGGCCATCGCTCCCCAACCTTATTCACTCACAGATGATTTACTTCCTGTGTTTGTGTGCAGGCACTACTGCAGGGATGTTTGTGAGGTGAACTGGGACAGGGGGAAAGGTTCGTGACAGCAGGGTCAGGTTGGTTGTTTATTAAAATAACAAATGGCCTGGTGTCTGAAAGGGACCCTCATATTGGGGTTAATTATAGGAGACATTGATGGAAAATCTATGTAGTAAGTGCATGCATGAATGTGTGCATGTAGGCTTTCTGTGTAGGAAATTAGGTGTCACTTATTTGCCTCATTGTTGGTCACATGTCTTCATATACTGTATATATCAAGGCAGCATTTGGAGGACATAAATACACACACAAGATGCCTGCAGAGTACAACTTCCATCGGTCTTTTTTTATTTATGCCAACATTACAAAGGCAACGTATCCTCATACAGCGGTTCATATGATATAAGTTGTTCCTCATTTTTCGTGGATTTTCCTACGAATGTCCAGCAACGCGTGACACAGCGTGTCAATTTCCGCTCGTTACATGCATACAGTCTTTTCAAAATAAACTTCCGTCTTAACAGGAAACATCTTGGTTAGGCTTAGGCAACAAAACTACCTGGTTAGGTTTAGGAAAAGGATCGTGGTTCATGTCTAGAAGGTAACACGCAAAATTACGAAACTCTGGTGAGATGGTTAAGGTTAGAATAGGTTATCGGGTAGCGAGTCTCGCAAGAGTTTTTGCAAGTTTTTGCAAGTTTTCACAATTTGAGGGTTACCTACTAGACACGCCAAGATCATGGTTTGCGCTAAAATAACTATTATTTAGTCTTAAAGGTACAGCGTGTAGGAGTTGGCGACATCTAGTGGTGTGGTTGCAGATTGCAACCAACTGAGTACCCCTCCGCTCACTCCTCTCTTTCCAAGACTGCGGTAACGTGAGCCGCCGAGTGCCAAACCGTGGTACCGCCGTTAACCTCGCTCAGAGGTCCTCCTTACCTTAATAACACTACTTTAGGAGCAACAGAAGTCAGACGGCTGGCGGTATCACGGTTTTGCACTCTGCAGCTCACGTTACCGCAGTTTCACAAGCATGTTGGAGAACCACGGTGGCCTTCAGGTAACATATAAGCCCGAAATGCTACACACCGTTCCTTTAAAATGCAGTTCAGATGGCAGCTTAAAAATGCAAAAGTGTGTACTATCTCCCTCTCTATTTGAGCATCTTACTTTGCCAGCAATTTCTACTACACTATTTTGTTATTATCTATGCTCAAGTCTGTATTAATTTGTGTAAACTGCCAACGGTGGTTGAATAAGCAGTGTAGGTGTGTGTGTGTGTGTGTGGATGGTTTAGTGTCCAGGCATTTAGAAGGGCAGATAGAAAAAGCTGAGAGGTTGTAACATCAGGGGTGAAGAGAGGTTATATAGCCTATTGAGCAGTAGTTTTGAGTAATGGACAGTGAACTGGGTTAGGACAAAGGTCACTAGCTGTAGGCAGAGTAACCTCTAACCTGCTCTCTGGCAGATTTGTGGAGTTTGCCGAACAGTAAAAAGCCCTCCCCGGTAAACCTTTAACACCTACTGCCTCGTAGAATCAGACGTATGATGGATCGGGACAGCGCCGAGGTGGTGACTGCCATCTGGGAGTGTGTGATACAGAGGCGAGTGATTGACTGGGATTTAGTGGAAACGGGCCTGACTGTGTGGCCTGACAGGGACTGATAGCCGCGCCATCATTATTCTGGGTCACAGCAGGGGCGGTCCGCACTCTGTCTATAGGAGGTCAAGATGGAAGGACGGCAGCAGACGTGCCAGGGTGTACAGGCAGCTATACAGTACCGAGTGCATGCAGGAACAGTATTTTATTCATTTTTATTATCAGTTTTACCTGAAATCAGAACTCAGTTAGGGGCAATCTAGTTCATGATTTGATTAATAAAAGAGATAAAATGCTTTCTCTTCCTAATATGACTGTACAAACTGTCTTAATACGAACTCTTTCCATGAAACTGTCATCTAAAGCTGTTGAATCAAACATAATTCTCCTTCACTTCACTCATAAAATGTAAAAATGAAGAAAGAGAGGAAATAAAAATTTTAATTTAAGCCTTGCAATGACTGAGATATCATGCACACATGGAGTGTAGTTTTTAACTCACCTGTCAGGTTTTTTTTTCCCTTTTAACATACATGCAGTGGGATGACGGATACTTAACCTTCCTGTTGTCTTTGGGTCAAATTTGACCCGTTTTCAAACTTCATTATATCATAAATATGAATGTCTTTCACCTAATTGCCCCAAAATTACATGGATGGTTCCCTTATATGGTCTTTGCAAAAAATAAAATAATGACCACTACTTTCATTGCATTATGGGTATTTTATTCAAAATCATAGCACATGTGGTGGTGCAATGTGTCACACTGTCATTAAACATTTTTTTTTTTTATATTATAATATTTATAATATTCTGACTAAACTTTGACATATACCAGTCCGTGATAATCCATCAACATATGTTCCTCCAATTTTGAGTATAGTCCAAATAATTCATAGTTTTTGCATTTTTTTCCTAAACAAATTAGGTTTAATTTCATATAAATTAGTTTTATTGACCATGAATTCCCCCCAAAAAGTGTAAAACTTGTGGTAATGAGTTGGAATGAAGTTGGCCAAAAAGGTGTAATACAGAATTGGGTGATAATTTATAATGTATGCTTTAAAAACAGTCAAACCAGACCACAGAAAACAAAAGTTGCATGGTCGACGGGAAGACAACAGGAGGGTTAAACTCACTGGGGAGACGACTGAAACATTATGATTACAGTGGTACTTACGTATATCCACCATGCTATATCAAATTGTACACATCCGATTTCTAAACAAGCATGAGATCCCTTTACTGCTACTTACAAAAAAAAGTTGGTTTCCACCTAATAAGCATGATAATCGATAACAATGTTTTTGTCTGATCCATTGTTGTGTAATCAGTTCTTTCACAAACTCCGAGCTATCCTGTCAACAGACATAAAACAACCCCATCCCTGAAATACAAAAAGGTAACAGCCCTTCTTCTCATTAGCACCTTATCGCTGACTGTGCACATCTCATCTAAATGAACAAAAAACAGACAGATAATGATATTCATTACAACCCTATCGGTGCATTTTAAACCGAGTTTGCAATTAAAACTGCGACTGTTGCTGTGATGTAATAAAACTAATCAGCCCACCATCAACAATTAAACTTTGTGAATACGATGTGCATATGGCGCTTCACCCGCAGCAACATTAATTTACAGTTTTCTTTCCGTCTCAGATGTTAATCCATTTTGTAATAAAGCTCATCATTAACAACACAATAATGTATGAGTGTTTACTGTAGCCGCTGCCAGCGTGGGGATAAAGACTTTTAATTATTACTTCTACGCTATGCATCTCTGTCTCTGCATTTCATTTTACTCTCTCTCTCTCTCTCGCAGTCTTTTCCCACTACTTCTTCTTCTACTTCCATTCCTACTTCCTCTCTTCCTCCATCTCTCTTGCACCCCCCTCTCCGTAAAGCCTATAAATCACATGGTGATAGATTGGCCCCATTGGGAATGTCTCAACCCGAGGCTCGGAGCAAGGGTAGCTCACCAGATACGGCTCCTCTTTGTTCTGAAACCACGTCACGGGGGGATATTTACATGAAGGGCGCAGATCCCAGTCATCCCGGCTTGAAACATGGGAAGAAAGGGGCTATATTCACGGAAACAGTCCAAGGACAATAAAAGGCTGCAATAACAGATATTTTCAAGGGACCAAATTGCAGGTTATATTCGGACCTCTGGTGGGACTGAATACTACAATCCTGTCTATTTATATTGCGTCTCTGCGACTTCCCAGAGAATGGGCCATCAAGGTAAAGTGTGTGTTTGAGTTCAGGAGGCGTAGCCTAGAAAGTGAAGCTGCTGCGAGGAAGACACGCTGGATGAGCATCAGCCTGGGGTGTTGTTCTGCTTCCTGCAGCCTGAATCTTTGACCACAAGTCACTCTGAGCATTTTTTTTACATCATCATTGCTATGTTGACAAGAGTTCCGTTTAACTCCTGTTTCGCAGAGTAAATTAGACACTTCAGTTTTCAAATGACCTTCATCTCAACATGCCGCCTCGCCGCGTCTCCTTCCGTCATGGAAAGCTCGCGAAAAAGACACGCTGCGAAGGGGCTCGCACCATCCATCACACCTCGCGGGGGGAACGCGGAGGTGGCTGTCACACAAATCTAGTGGCGTTTTCACTTTTAATGTGTTTATCTCGGTGCAGGAATGCCAAAAGCAACAAGGTCACCCCGCGTCATCACTATTTGCCAAAAAGCTCCGTCTGCCGTAAATCACTCATCCCAGGATTTTAACCCCGGGCTTCTCTCACGGTGGGATTAAATATTTATGCAACGCAGCGAGGGGTTCACAGTTATAACAGCAGGAGTAGCACAGTTTAACACAATGCCAGGTGGAGTTATCACTTTCTTGTTAATGACTATAGGCATTATATACTCCAGGCTACAGACAGGTGCTACGCAGGCCAGCTGCCAGGCTTTGCTAAAGATGTACTCTATGATCTTACTGTAGTGGCCAGTAGCATCCTCACAGCTCACTGGTGATATGCTTACTTTAAAATCATCACCAATTGGAGGCACTATTGAGCACTATACCAAAATCAGTGAGTGGCTCTTTAAAGTCACTATGTGTAGTATTTGAAGAGTTGGCTCCCTCCAGTGTCACAAATGCAACACACTGCACCAACTTTCACCAGGATCTCCCTCCTTTTTTTGCCACGCTAGCAGCGAGATGAGCGAGGCTATACTGTATGTATGGCAAAGTTGGGGTCGGTCAGTAGGTTCACCACTCGGGTACAGACTGAAATATCTCAACAACTATTGGATGGTTGTGTCAGGAAGGGCATCCGGCGTAAATGCCAAATCAATGTGCGTTTGTTTTAATGTGCAGATCAATGATCTGCTGTTGCGACCCCTAACAGTAGCAGCCAAAAGACGAACAACATTGACATGTGTCTCCAGGCTCCATATTGAGATCCGATCGCTCTGTCTGAAAGGGCTGAGAGGAAGCCTCTGGAGGCTTCACTACGGCTTGCAGCCGGGCACTGGCCGGAGAGGCGGTGCGTAATGTGCGGATATGTCAGCCTCAAAATGCCACCGTTTATGGGGAGAGGGCCCGCAAACGTGACTTTGAGGTACGTCTACACTCACACACACACAGAGAGAGATGAGGAGAGAAGACGCTGAGCACAAACAGAGCGGTGGCGGTGATCTCTCTGGCCACGATGGTCCAGTGACCGGAGCGCTGGGAGCGTGCTGCAGGCCGGCCGAAGCGATTAATATTCGCTGATGATTACTAGCAAAGCTCTGGAGCCCAAAAAATGGAACTCGGGATTGCATTTACACTCGTGTTCAATGTGGTCACAGTGCGTTCCAGAGGTGGTTTGGCTGATCGGATCACAATCAGTCCACCGTGCGTTTTGGGTGCAGTTACACCTGTACTTTCATGTGATCAAGCGCTATCTGATTGAAATCCGATCACCCAAAATGCATTTTAATGCCAGATGTAAAGGGGGTCATAAGATCAATCAATTCATTAAATACTTTGGTACATGTAACTACATACTAGTTTTGTGCTGAATATCAAATGCTAGCATGCAAACACATACCAACATGATTAACATAATACCTGAGAAACATGCTCACTATGACAATGCTGACATGCTGAAGTTAGCATTTAGCTAAAAGCAAAAGGTTCCTGGTCCAGCCTCAGAGAGCTGCTAGCATCACTGTAGAGACTCTAAAGACAAAAGTTGATGCTGTAATGCGTGTATAATCGCATACAAAATCTGCACATAGTGGCTTTAATATCAACATTAGAAACACACTGTATATTTCTATCATCTGAAATCAGATATGTTATTATTCCCATTGCTAAAATGATGAAAACGGACTAATCTGTTAGTCAAATACTGCTGCCTATAAAGCAGACCGCGTGTGAATGTCCTTTCAAAGTTTGAAACACACGACTGTCTCTCTGTTTCGCTGTAAAATGACAAATTAACAAGCAGACCTCTGGCTTACAACTGAAGGAAACATCATCATTGCACAAAGAAACCTATAAAAACTGACACCAAAGTCAGTGGAACTAAGAAAGCAATGCTCAAAACTATTCTTGGCAACGTGCATTAGACATCCAGGACGACTGGGGTTCTTCGACAAATAAAAAGAAAACAAACTCCCTTGCTAAGCCTGCCTGTAATTGCTTTTCATTATTAAGTGGTCAAAGGCAAGACCTGATTTAGCAGCCTGAAGTTTCATTCCTCCTTTCCTCAGTGCCTTCCCTCCATTAGCTTCACCAGCTCATGGGAGATGACTCCCTCCAAGAAATCTGCGCGCAATAATGTACAATGCACAGTGACAAGGAATAAGACTTTTTAATAAAAACGAAAATAAGAAGAAAATCCTGCCAGGAGACAAGACCGGGAACCTTTTGTGGGCTGCCTGTTCAAAGTGTCTTGGTCTGTATTATACTGTGGAGTTTTTGGGGGGATCTGCTTCAGATAAGGGTAAATAAAGCCTTTTATTGCCTTGATTCCTTCAAAGATAGTCTCAGCTGTGTAATATAGCCACCAAGATATCAGGGGATTGGGGCCAAATAAGGAGAGGAGCGAGGTAAGGAATATAGCATATGAAAGATCTTTTTATTTGTTATTATATGCAAAGGCTGCATATTTCTTATGGCCAAAAATCATCATAAATAATCTTATAATAAAGGTGTATTTTGCGTAGTAATAGAGTTTATCCCCTGCAAGCTGTACAGTTAATGATCACACCTTAGCTCATAACCTGCGGACATGTTGACCTATCTAAACTGGACCCGGTAATAAGGTCATATCTGACAGCAAACAGTTTCCTTTCATTACCTCCATCTGACACTTAATGTTGCCTGTTCACATACAGTAGCCCTGACACGTATTGATCGGGCATTAAAACTGCCATCGGGCTCAGTCTCAAATCAATACACAAATACTTCACCAGCTCTCAGAAAATCCCTTTTCTGTAACATCAAGTCCTCGAGTGGTTTAAATAATTTCTATCGGCACACATGAACGCTCCCCGAAATTACTTTTTTTATTTGTGCCTTATTAGCAGTTATATGATAATATGGCAGTGATTTATTTCTCAACTTGGCCTTTATACTTTTTCACGTTTTTTTCCGACGCAGTGCTTTCATGCAGCGAGCGGAACGACCCGTCATTCACGGGCAAAGTCACCCAAAAGTCAAACTCGTCAGAGATTTTACTACTTTTTTTTCCCTCCACATCTCAGGATGGGAGTCAGAGACTTTCACTGCAGGCACTCCTCACAAACATGCCAATAACTTCCTCTGTCTGGAGAAGTTTCATTTTATGTTTATTTATTCTTCCTTATGAGATTTCTAGTGGATAACCTATCCATCTATATCTATCTATCTGATCTGTCTGTGTCATTGTTTCAGTAACTCTGAAGCAATACTGTTTCCTGTATTTCCAGCCAATTAGATTGTTATCAGGTAATTAAATAGGCGTTATCAGTGGTTATTACACGGCTGTGTTGAATACTCAATTCTGATTGGTTTATTACGGCGTTCTGCGGTCTGTAATTTCTTTATAGCAGACCGTTGCTATGTATAACAGACCGTTGCTATGGGCGCAGTTCTGATGTCAGACTCTGGCGGACCGTTTTTGTGTCATATTATTGATTTCTTAAGTAAGTAGCCGTGTAATAAGCGGGATAATGTACAGCTAGCGGGTCATTGTTGTGAAAGAAACCGTCGGGGATTCTTTCACAACAATGACCAGCTTGCTGTACATTATCCCTTACTTATAAGCCCCATAGTTGTGGGTCAGAAGGGGCCTGCTACACCTACTGGTAGGTTTTTATCATCAATTCACATGGTCGATCACCGAAAGAAGGAATAAAAGAAGACGACAGCGACATCTAGCGACCATAGTAATTATGACAGGAGCAAAAGCGGAAGTCAGGTGCTGCAGTATAGACAGGGTGAAACTCCATTTTTAGTGGAGATTGCAGGCGATAGATGGGAGACATAACACAGGGTTTCCTCCACAAAACACAAGGCTTTCACCCAGTAGACTGGGTTTACCATCCCGTGTGAAACCAACAACGTGTAGTTGTCTTTGTAGTTTAATTTTCACCTCTCAAACATAGTTATTTTAAGCGAAAACACAATCTTTTCAAGCTGTTTTGTTTGTGTTCAAAACATAACGTTTCATGCTAGTTTCGCTTTCACTTTTACAACGTAGTAGGCGTAGCAGGCCCCTACTGACCCACATCTATGGTGCCTACAGCTACCAATAACTTACATTTAATGGGCTGATAACAGTCGAGTCTGACGTTTTTTTTGGACTAAAACGGCTGCTCTTTGCAAAAATCAGGGCTTTGTATGGCAAAGGACACCCTGTATTCTTAGACCCTCTAAAAAAGCTTTAACAGGGAACAAAAAGGAGCAGGACTTAGAGAAATTTAATATACAACAGTAAAATTACAATATGGAGAAACAGAATGGCAATATTATGTAGATAGACTGCAAAAATATATAAGGAATATGGATCTGGGGAGCAACCACCATGCACCGCCGAAAAACTCTAAGGACCCCAACCACACAAGCATTACAGGTGATCCTGGCTGGGCGGCCTACAGAGATGTTGATCTACAAGCCTTTGCTTGTCCAAGTTGAAGCTGATTTGGCTGCACACATTGTATGAGCATGTGACAAATAAAACTTTTAGTCTTCAATCTTGAACTCGTCTGAAGAAAAAAAAAGCAAGCAGTCAAAGCAGCAGCTTTAATTACTGCAAAAGCAGCTGCCCAATAAAAAACCAAGATGTTTCAGAGAAGGACAGACAGACAGAGAGGAGGGAGGCTGCACTGAGACTTCTTTATTGGATAATATATTTGCAGACGGCCAGATGACACTGCATATGGCGACATCTCTCTCTTCTGTTAAAAGAGTAGTAGCAATGAACTGTGAGGGTGCTTTATTCTTAAGGTTTTGAAGGGATAGTTTGGCTGTTTTGAAGTGGGGTTGTATGAGGTACATGTTTTCTGTGGTTGTTTCCGTTTTACTTAAACCATGACGTTTTCCCTTACCCTAATTAAGTGGTTTTCTTGCCGGAACTTAAGTTATGGTACATAATCACGGGGGCATATTTTATTGCGAGGGATTGCCTCGCTTCCCAGCATTGGACGCTTGATGGGCTGCCACTAGACACAAGGCACTCGACACCTGATTGGACGAACGCTTTCCCTCTTTGGTTGCTGCTCCCAGCTTTCAAACCGCAACCAACATGGTGGCTCATTTGCAAACTTTCTTCTCTTATATCACGAAAGTAGTTCACCGAAATGTGTTTCTGAAAACGAGATGCAGTCGCTGAATCTGTCTTTGGATCGACAACAGTTAGTTTCAAGAGGCAGCGAGTCGCGTCAGACGCCCGTGGTTTGCATAAAGTAGCCTAGACCTCAACTTTATGCAAATGAGAAGCGGGCAACGTGACGCCCCGTCTCTCGAATCGCTCCGCCACACTACCAGAATGCATTTGCACGGCTCCTTACATTCACAATGAATGGGAAGCGTGGACAGGACGTAGGCTATGGACATGTACCATTAGTGGTTTTCTTGGCTAAACCTAACTGCTGATGTTTGCGTGGAGTACAAATGACACGCAAAAAGGCTAAAATACGTTTTCATGACATGTGGAATGTCCGTGTAATGTCATGGTATTTATTTGCCTTCCCTTCAGACCAGGTTGGTTAGTGTGGATATGGATAAGTACCTCATACAACCAAACTATCTCTTTAACCACAATGCATGTATTCTTTGAGATTTAAGAACATGTGACTCTGAAAATAGACAGAAATACACAATATGCTTTCAAATGGATTCAGCTGTAGTATTAATTTGTAGTGCTGAGGCAGGAAGATGAGCGGTCTCAGAGCGGGAGACACCTGAGACTCCACACCATCCTCAGTCAATTTAAATCACATCAGTGTTCTACAGAACCCGCCTTCCCAAAAGCTAAATTGAAATGAAAAAAATAATTAACTTTTTCTCTCGACGTTTTTTATTCTTTTGGGTTCCGCTGCAAGAAAATAAAGCTTGTTGTACATGTAGCAGACCATGTCAACTGTCGGTTCTTGTAAAAGGAGAACAAGGGAGAACAGAGAAAAGGGTCTTTCAGCAGGATACCAGCAGTGATCTGTGTTAAACCTGCTGAGCTGCTGTATTACTGAAGCTCTTGGCAGGTGCAACCACACTGTATAGCCTCGCTCAGTCGGTTTGAATAAGCCCTGCGTAGCCGTGATCACCGTGAAACTTCAGATAAGCACGTCTCGCGCTCAGACATGCCGGGGGAACGCTGAATCTGCTCTCTTGCCGCCGTCATGTCAAAAGAAAACCAATCACGATGCAAATAATAATTTTGCAGCACTGGAATCTGTAGCTGTATTGTTTGTCAAAAACAACAGCAGGCGCATGTGGGAGAGGGGAAGTCATTTGAAGACACAAACAAGAGCTACGCATGACTACAAATGTCGTGCAAATGTTAAAATATTGGCTTGAAGCTGGTTTTGAATTAAAGTCGCTCAACTGGGATTCAGGTAATCTGTTCCATGAGCAGTGGCTGTCCTTCTTCTTAGAGGCCACATACTCAAATTAATGCACCCAACCCATCGCTGTTAATGTGATATACTGATTATGCAGGAATGGGAAAAATCTGCAACTCAGCAGCTTAGAGTAACAGCCAGGCATGGTGTGCTTCTCAGGGTCTTTACTGTTATATGTGTGTGTGTGTGAGTTTTTTTCCAGGAAAACAGGCGAAGAAAATGGGCACCACCTGCTACTAGAGACTTGAGGGCCGAGCACTTAAAAACACTTTGCACGTTTGTGCGACTGAGCGGACAGACACAGGGGTCTGAAGGTCGACAGCTCCGTGATGCATGACAGAGGGACGGGGTTCTCTGCTAACGGCGCCCCGGTGTCAGCGTTTTACTCACTTGGCTCTACACGCACCGCTCCGCTCTGGATTTCTGCTCAGAGACCGCAGACACATCAGGAGAGTGATGGGCCAGCAGCTTATAGTCAATCTCTTATGTGTGTGTGTGACGGCCGGTTATCTTACTTGTGGCGCCAAGTGCATAGACGCAAGTGTGTTAAAGCTGCACTAATCAATATTTTTATATTACACAGAATGACATGTGACTAAAAGCCAAGTTCACACTACACGACTTTCAAAGTCGTCAGATCGCTGTACTGTTCACACTACGTAACTTGCTGTCTTGTAATCGGGAGTCTTTAAGTCGTTGTGGTTTCCACTCTACAGGACTGGCCAGCGACAGGGGGGGTCACACACTACAAGATCTTTCACCGGGAGGAATCCCCACTGGGCATGTCTGGTCTCCAAACTACTTTTTGTCACGAAAAACACACGCAAGAAGTGACACAGTCATAGTCATGCAAGTTCCTAATAGGCTCGTTCAAGATGAGCCAGGCCTGCGCAGAATCGATCACCGGCAATGGCCGCGAAATGCATGCCGGCTGAAAATGTATGCAGCGTTAAAGGGACTATTTGTAACTTTCAGAAATGCTTGTTAACAGCGACACCTGTGGCCGTGAAATCAACGAAAGTCAGCGTCGGGTTCGCGCATGCTCGCTCTAAATATACCTGAACGAGCATCACTCAAAACAGTGAGGCGACACACGTCAGCTAAAACCACAATATCACTCTATATTTCAGCTGCTTGGCAGTAATGTTAGCTGACCAGATGAAGGTCTCTCCATGAACATGATGTAGATCTGATCCTAGTGTTGGCTTTTCCTGCCTAAGTGCAGGCTGAGGCAGCGGGGCTCTGCAGCGTGTCTCCCTGCTCTCTCCGCCCGCAGCCGGAGAGAGCAGAGGAGACACCGGCACCCGGTCGGTAACGAGAAGACAACGTAACTTTCTGTAGAGCTCCGTCACTTCACAAGACACGGAAAACCTCTGTTGGTCTGGAGGAGTTGCAGCAGTTATTTCTGCACAAACGTCCCCTGTGCATTCACTAGATATTCTCAGAGCTAAACTAACTCTCTGCAGTGTGGAGTGAGCGCGTGTTCACGTCTAGAGGTGGCGCGAGCTGAGCGAGAACGCGCGCGCTGTCTGAGTGAAGGCGAGCAGGCAGAGGAGGAGGGTACAGCGGCTACACGCAAACGCGCATATGCGAGCGCGCATGTGTGCCAACCCGCTACATTTATACGCTTACAAAGTTACAAACAGTCCCTTTAAAGGGACATTTCAAATTACAAAAACCTGTAGGCTAGCTATTTTTGGTTTTATTTAGCCAGTTTTTGAGATATCTGTGTCTTGTAAAGTAAACCAACCCTTTAAAGGTCACAGAGAGTTGTTGTGCATTTAAATCCTGTCTCCTCCTCTCTCTCTCTCTCTCTCTCTCTGTAAAGCAACAGCCGTTACCAAGGAAGAGACTAAATCAATAAGAGCACTATGTTCAGCTGAAAACTCCCAAAGTTAAAAAGTCAAACATCTCCTTCTTTCATGGGGAGAGGTTTATTTATTGACAGATGACTCGTACCACAAAACTACTTTCAAAAGGATGTTACAGTAATGGAGTTTTCAAAGTTGCAGATCCAGTCCTTCAAATGTTGTTATCGCTCCATCTCCGGCTCCGGCAGACCGTTCAAAAGCAAAGAGTATTAATAGAAATTATTCACTGCACATTTAAATGATAGAAAGGAATATTAACTACCAACATTTATATCCTATTCTCTTTTGCAAAGACAGTTTCTTTTCTCCTGTGCTGAACTTTTCTAATGTGAAATAGGAAAGAGGAGGGCCCATTGTGCAGCAGCTCTCGAAGCAGACCCCCCTAATCATATCACTCACCACCGCATCTAATAAAAAGAGAGGCTGGAAATGAAGACAAATTGATCCCCCAAACTTATTTTATCATGTAGGTCTGCCGCCGTGAATCCAAAAGAGACAGGTGGTTCTCAAACGATCCAAGAGCCACTGTGTGTGTGTGTGAGTGTGTAATCAGCATCTCACAGCACCAATATAATCCCCGCTAACTTCATATCGCCACCGGTTTGTGCCCAGAATCACAAGTACACACCTGGACGGGCGCCGACGCCACACACCACGTCTACAATCGGCGAGACACAGTTTTAGGGAGGATGTGTTGTTTTCTTTAAGATGACCAAATTGACAGCAGTTTAAATAGTAGGTGATGAAGAAAAGACACACAACATATGAGTTATAAGCACATCTCATAAAGTCACAGAGCAAAAGCCATAGCTGAACGGCAATATCAAGGTCTAGGTGATGGTGACATCTTTTAGATAGAACTTGAAATAACAGCAGAAATGAAACCTGTGAACTCGCTCCTGCATCAAGGTTGAAAAACATCTGAACTAGAGAGTGTCAGCTCGGTTCCTTCAGCTGGTCCGTCACTGACAATACCACTGAGTGTGCCCCCAAAAACTCAATGAAAAACTGCCAGCTTGGCTCTTCGTTTGTTTTCACACTGAAAACACAGTTTCTGTCCAACTCAAAAGGTGAGCGAAGGTGTAGAAAGGTGGGACAACAGCTTGACTATTGACTTTTAGAAACTGTCCATTTACTTCCCAATGTGCCTGAGAGAAAACAAGACAGTTTAAAAGAGTATAGAAGCAAAGAGAAGAAACTTGTTTTTTGACAAAAGCTGCTGCCGCCATTTTGGACTGAAAACACTTATTATATTTATTATATTTCATTGTTCAACACAGGCCATTTCGGTAGAATATGAAATAAGTTTTATTTTTACTTTCGTATGGCCACTTTGTAGGCGGACGTTTTACTGGTGTCCGGTAGTCGTTTTCAGTCCAAAATGGCAGAAAGTGTAGTTTTGCTGCTGGGTGCTGATGTTGAAATGGAAAGAACAATTGACTTTCACCTCTTGGCAACATACGCTCTTTGTGCTAACATGCTCACAATGACAACGCTAGCATGTTGCTGTTTTGCTGGTATAATATTTACCATGTTCACAATCTTAGTTTAGTGTTAAACGTGCTAAATGGGAGATTAGGAGCATTTCCATTGCCTCTGCATGGCTCTCAACATGGCTAGCAGCTAACGGTGCTAGTAACAAACAACGCGATGCTGACAGAGCTAACATTGACTTTGTTTACATGCACACTAATATTCCACTATTATTCCGAATTTGATACAGGTCATGTTAACAGCATATTCCGATAGGATATTTTGAATTAGGCTTTATTCCGAATGGAGCATTTTCAGATAAAGACATGTGGGATGAACTGATTTTATTCAGGTTTTAGGAGCATTCTTTGGACATGTACATGTATACAGCACATTCAGAATATGCATCTCAGTTGGGGTTTTTAGGGCAGTTTGTGACACGCGATCTTTTGCCCGTTTACGGCCAACTGGAGAGATGCATGCCCAAAAGAAAAGCCCACATTTCTGGTCGGAAGGAGAAACACACCTACTTTTAAACATTAAGAAAGACTTGGATATCTTCAAGAAGGTGGTTGAAGGAATGAAAGAGGGAGGCTGTGTTCGCACGGCCGAACAAGTCCTCCAGCGACGGAAAACTCTGAAAAAAATGTATTTTGACGCAAAGAAGCAAAATGGCACAAGCAGTTCCTGCCGTTCCTTTTTTCCAAATTCTGACGTGATAAACGACATGTTAGGGCATCGACCCGTCAAACACAGCCGAGAATGGCGTCGACGTGGGACTCACCACCGGCCCGGGTGATGAGGAGCTCCTCAAAATGGACCAGATGATGATGATGATGATGATGATGATGGTAAGAACAGGGAAAAAGACAACTATGTAGCTGTCTGACTTGTTTAGGGTTGTTTGTAGGACAGCGTGACGTACATCATGGGGATGTTTTACGTTCATCGGAATATGCACGGTTGCATGTAAACGTGAATATTAGAGGTATGTTCATTAGCCATGTCAGCAATATTGTCTTTTTCGAAATAAGGGCAAAAAAACTGAATATTTGGGGGGTGGGTGCTACGCTTCCACAACGACGGCGTCGGTCAGAGCAGCGTTATCAGCTAAAAGCGCCGTATGAGCGCAGTGCAGAGCGTCAGTGGACCTCGCCAGTGGGGCACGCTCACATTCACTATAACAATAGGACACTTCAGTGTGGTGAACTTTACCCAGGTCATCCAGCTGAAGGACATCCAGTCACCCAGCCAGCCATCCATACTGTCTCAGCTGTCAGCAACATGAGCAGCACATTATTTGTTTTTGTTTTAATCATGTCATAATATGGATAATCATCATATTTAATTGGGGGATGTTATCTCTTCTACTATGATTAAGATTTGTCTGATTGGTGAATATATAAAATAGAATAGAGCATGAACGAGGGAGACTCTATTGGCTGTCCTCCTCACACGTCACTTGTTAGTGCAACCTGTAACGCCACACACTATCACATATGAGTCATACTAAGTGATAAGATCAGCCTGCATACCCAGCCTGTGGCAAGGTGAACAGTAAGGCATCTGAACTTAAAGTGGGATTTTTCAGTTGGAGGACAGAAACGGACCCTTTGTCTCCTTCCTGGTCTCCTAATGAATTGGTTTTAGCCTGTTTTGGAGCAAATTATCCTCCCCTCTCCTCCTAATTTTCCAATTTGCTGTGTCATTTATACCTAATTGAGGACCGCACTGGGCTGTATTACTCTCACAAATAGGGTGATATAGTTTATTGAAGGTCTGCTTTATACAGAGGGGGCTGGTAAACCAAACATCAATTGTAGACCATACAGAAGATGGGGATTTTTCCCGGAGGCAGGGGAGCATTGCAAAGAGGCTTTAATTATTTCTCAAAGGCAATCCCGGCCATTGCTCCAACGCTCATTTTATGGTCACTTTCCTTTTCTGTCTTTGATGGAGGTAATGAATGGGCTGAGAATTCACTTTATTTTATCCCTGCTCTGTCGCCCTTCCTGATATTTGCATCTCATATTCCTCTAACCAAATAAGAAAAGCTTGTTTTCAACCTGGCCAGGCCAGGTCCAGCATAGGAATGAATGACAGCACAAAGCTCAGGTTGGTGCTTCCACTATTAGTGCTTTCCACATTAAAACCCTCTGCATGCAGGCTTTGGTTCGTCCTGTAAGGAAAGTGCAAGTTTGTGTCCTTGACTCTCAAATTGTTCATGGACAGAAAATGGCTAACAAAGAAAGTTATACATATTTACAAAATCAGAAACGCTGCTTGTTGGTGTCTTCTTAAACTCCTAAAACCTGACAGTTTAACTGCTTTCAGTGCTTACACTTCAACCACAATGTCAACTGTTGTCACCTCTTACATACAGTACCGACCGACACATTTACAGCGCACATACCAAAGCCAGGTTTCCACCAAAAGTTCCCAGGACTCTTAGTCCTTGGAACTACGTTTTAAAAGGAACTAAAAGGTTCTTTCAGCCCACCGTTGTCTGCATTTCCACCGCGGTCTAAAGACCTGCAAGTGTGTGTTCAGCAATGGTCATCCCTGCAAACCCCAAACCCGAAAGTTATGGTACTTTAAGAAAGTACTACCCCCGAGCAGGACCTTTTGGGGGTCTAAAAAGGCCTCAGAAAATGTCCCCAGAACTTGGACCTTGGTGCCTGTGGGCAACATTTCAACTCCTTTAGGTGCTCCAACTTACACGGTCACTCGCATACAGTGATTCATATTCAAAGAATTACTATATTTTAACCCTTTCGTAGTGTTTGTATCTGCAGCATAAGCAGCCAAGAGCCTTTTCTTTTTGGTTGTTTTTCCCATGAACACACTCCCATTCCGCACCACACCATCTGCACAAACCTGACAATCACACAAATCAAGAAAGTACTTTCATGGATCACAGAATAGGTTTAATGTCTCCAACTTCTTTTAGGTACCCGGAGTAAACAAACGCTGCCACGTCTCTCACGGACAAATGCCTGAATTCCAGAGCCACCAAGTAAAAAGTTTGTCTCCGTGCAATCAGCAAATGGCATTAACCTCCTGCCTCTCCTCAGAGTAGCCCGTTATTTTCAGGGCTTCATTTCCAATTTTTTTTTGGCAGCAGATGTTCCCCTCCACCCCGCCCATCGTCAGGGGTGCCTGAGCGACAGAGGGGCCGCCCATCAAAACGCCATCAGGACCCTGCTGGCCACCAGACGAACACATGCCCAGAATGCATCATGTGGGGGCCGTTCAGTCCCATTTAACTCTTCCTCCCGTCTGCCACTTCACTTCACCGTCAGCTCGTGTCCTCCTCACTCTCCGTCACCAAAGCGGACAGAACAAAGCATTCGGTGATATTTTTTTGGGGTTCGCGCTGACAAACCAACTTAGCAAAATATGAGTCTCGACCCCCGGCTGGCTCGGTATGAACTGAGTGAGAGACAGCGGCAGACGGAGGTGTGGGCACAGGAATAAATCGATTAGTGGGGCACTTGACGGATGGGATTTATAGGAGGCCTCGACGCACCGGAGAATTAATTTCGCTAGAAGAACATGCCTCTGCCAGGTTCATTTGTCTTAGCGGCAAATTTGGCACTTTCCCCAGGTCTGGGGGCTCAATTAACCAGCAACTCCAGCAGTTTGGGGAGGAGAACAGCTTTGTTGAGAAATACACCACATTCATGTGTCAGACACATGTGTTAATGATAACAGATTTTGGGAATACAAAATGAGGGTGAGGTTAGGTGGTGAAAGGGTGGGGTCAGGGGCTGAAAGATGGGATTGGTGGGGGTTGGGGCTTATTGTGGAACAAGGGCACAAAAGGACAGGTAAAAAGCTCCATGGAACGCTAACAGTTTAAAGCAGTACTGATTGATTTTAGGGCTGTCAAAGTCGTTTTAATGCCACTAATTTCTTTCACGTATCTTGTGATTTTTAGGTTGTCGCGGGCTCAGTTTTAAAGCTGAATAAAGCTACTGGTATCATATGAAACTAGAAAACTTAAGGAATCCATTGGTACTATGTCATACTAGCTTGTTGGGAAGGAGGCTAAATAACACTCAATTTTGGTGAGGAAAAACTGGCATGGCCATTTTCAAAGGGGTCCTCTGACCTCTGACCTCAAGATATGTGACTGAAAATGGGATAAATCGCTCATTTTCTCTGGACTGCTTTAAACAACTGCACAGAGTGGACGCTAATACAGAGTTGCTCGTGCAAGTGTCGACTCTGTACTGTGTCTCTCCCTTCCACTATCTCGGGTTCCAGTCCCTCATCCTGAACATCTCAGCGGATGATTTATGTAGCAGTGTTGCTCTGTGACCTCAAAATCTGCCCCATCCATACCGCACCTGTCACTGCGCCACTGCCTGCGTGCTTACTGAAAACCAAGCCATCCGTGCAAAATGGCAATTTTCCACCCACCTAGAGAATGAAAAAAAAAAAAGAGGTTCCAATCCATTCAGAGGCAAAAGTAGGAAAATTCTATGATATGTAGAGCAGGTGCGCGAGGGCTCGGTGCTCCGCTAACGAGGGAGCTGAACTGCACGCACCGCTGACCGCAACATCTGTCGTTTGCAGGGATGCAGAGTTTGGTTTTTACCTCTGCAACACAGTTTGCACGGCGAGAGACAGCCGATGATGAAGCGCTTTAAGATGGATACAGATGGAAGGGACCGGGCCCCGTTTCAGCTGGGGGGGCGCAGAGTTCCCATGCTGTGGCGTGGTAGCATATGATGCACGAGAATCCGACGGGAATAGCAAAGAGTTCTACTCGTCTGGGCCCAAGGTGAGGCCCGGTCTGACCCCGGTTCATCCCAGGTGGAAACCCTAACGAGCCCATCAGGCCTAACGAAGCTTAACAAGCTTCTAATTGGCAGCGTTATGATGTCCCCGAAGGTCAGAGTGCAGGTTTCTGTGCCAGCATGCGGGCCAGGCTGCCACTTCCTGCCAACAGCGTGTCACGTGACCCACTAAAGCCCCCCTGTGTAAACAAAGTCGTGAAAGGGCAAGAAGAACTTCTTACATAAGCAAAAGCAAGAGTTTGTTAAGCTATTGAGGGAAATAACACCCCAAAACAAAGTGGACTGTTCTGGTAGCAACACTGTAAAGACACTTTATCAACCTGTCTGCCACCATGAGATAAACAAAGCTCTAAATATGTAATGATGTACATCTAAGTATTCAAATACCAAAACTACGATCTTGATCAGTGTTTGAGCTTCTTAAAGTGAATATCAAGATTGTGAGTGTTATTTTTCTTGATCATAAGCAGGAGAAATAAGTATTGAAACAAATTTGACTTCAATTGTTGGTGTTGTGACCACAGCTTTTAATACTGAGGACAGGTTACAATTGAAGAAAGAAGAAGCTGCTCTGACTACGCCTGACAAACAAACTTCTATGGTGAAATGCTGCCACCTAGTGGTCAACATGCAAAGGTACAGCTTGGTAGAGATAGATTTGTCCAAAAGAGGAAACCTGTCCAGTAAATTCTACCAAAACATAATCATCATGCTAAAATCCAAAAAAACAGGATACCACAAAGCTTTGAAATAAAGATAAAATGTCTTAAAAGTTATGTACAGTGTTCAGCAGATGGTTGGGTCACTCCACTGATCTGCACAGGGTTGTAAGTCGATTCTGTCGAGGGAAAAAAAACAACAACCATGAGAATAAAAGCAAATATTTCACACCTAATGCTGCAATAAATCGTGTAGCAAAACAGATCCACGTGATGCTGCAGAAGTGATTAATATACCTGCAGCAGCCGAATGCTCGACAGAGCGGTTTCATCCAGCAGAGACAGGTCCACTGAGTCCAACTGACTGGCCAAAAGCTGAATGCTCTACAGCAACAAATTACAAGACATTTAATTAGAGAATTAGCCGGCTTGTCAGAAGTCATATAATAAATAAAACACAGTGGTATTATCTAACATAAATACAGGCCTAACACATACTTGAAGTTCCTCAGTATTATCAAGAGTATTATCAAATGTTGCAGTACTAAAGACTTAAAATTACAAGCAAACAAACTGTTCTATTTCAAAGACAAGAATCTGAATATAAAACATAAAAAGGTATAATGATTTTGCTTGTGTTCAGGATGTTTCTGGGCTTCAGCAAAGTGGGGGTGTAACCGCCAATAACAGCACGCAGGGTGTGCAGCCTGTTCAGGTCGTTAAATACCGCCGCTTTGTCACGCCCCCTCGGCTTCTGATATCGAGGCACAAGTCCTTTAGCTCTGCCAGATACAAAGCAGCTGTATTTGATGGATGAGAACGGGTTGTGTGTTTTTATGTGGAAGTGCTCCAGTGTTCGCTCGTTGAGCCGAGGAGGAGGGCCCAACTTTGAATGCCGTGTGTTTTACAAACAGCAACCGACAAATGTCACATATATACCTTTAATTCCATTCATGGTTCAAACAATTTATTTCATAAATGAAACATCGTCCTGTAGCATCCAGAAGTCTGAGCCCACTCACCTCTCCGTTGCCGATGGGGACGTTGATGACAACGTCCTCATTTCCTGCTGCAATGGGAGAGCCGTTGACTGAAATGCTATAAACCCTCTCTTTGTGGCGGGGAATCCTCACAGCGGGGGTCTTGGGGAGCCTGAGGAAATAAAGCTTGAACAGTGAGTATTATGAACCCCTCACTGTGTGTAATGTCTCCGACTTAAAAAAAGATCGAAGAGAGTAAAAATTGCAATAGTTGCTCCATTACAGCAGCATTTCCATTTTAGTGAGAAAGCTATGAGAACACGTCTCTAGTGCCTGCATAATGTAGAACATATAAAGATGCCAAATCTACTTGCAGATCAGATCTATAAAAGCAAAGTGCTTTAAGTATCATCCTGAGAATTGATGCAATAGTTTGGGCGTTTATTTGCCCATTGTGTTTTCATAAAATCACAATCAGTACAACAATAAAGAGCAATAACTATAAAAGAATTTCTGCCTCAATGTTAAATACTGAGTATAGCACATAAAAAGCGCACACACACACACACAACTAGATAAACACGCACTTGCTTAAATTTAAGAGACAATTCCCCATGCTGCTCTCAGGTTTTTATCACTTCATTTCGGTGGAGACGTTTAACTCCAACGATCAGACTACACAGCATTTTACTGATGCAAATAGCAAAATATGACATAAAGCTGCATCAATTTACAATGCATTAAACATCCTTTGTGACAGAAACAGGGAGAATAGCAGTTGTATTTGACAGAAAAACTGCTGTGGTGTAGCTGTAAGTAGAACGCCTGCTTACCTTGGGTCGAAGCGCGGGGTGACGAGGGGAGTGGGGCCCATCATCAAAGAAGTATCCATCATACTCCTGGCAGGAGTGACCATTGGCTTCCTGTTCGATCTGAAACCAGACAGAGGCATGTTAGTATATGTAGCTCCGTTTCCACCGCAGGAACTTTCCCCCAGAACTAAGAACCTTTTGAGGAACCCGTTAAGTTTCGACTGCAGGGACAAGGGTCTAAATTAAGTTCCCTGGTTGGGAGCGTAGTACTTTCTGAAAGTACAGAAACTTTCGGGGTGGAGTTTGCAGGGATGACCGTCACTGATTGGTGAAACACACACACACAGCACTGCTGCTTCAACTGTACCGCTGCATTCATAAACAAGGAAGTAATCTAGTATTGATTTAGGACCATTTTAGGACAAGGGAAGAGCATTTCTGTTTGTTTGATAACATTAAAAGTAAAGTTAGGCTCTGCTGTCGGCTTCCTGACTCATTTCAAAAGGACAGGGAGAAAAAGAGAGAGAGAGATCGTGAGAACGAGTGGTAGAGGAGAGAGACGCAGCGCGGCGGTGCTGTGAATGAGAGAAAGAAAAGTAATTTTCTGATTGTTTCACGGGGGTTACGTTCTAAAGCACAAATAAAATAACCATCAAACATTGAACAGATTATTTACTGTGGAGATAGACGCTCTTAGTTTAATTTTCCTCTACTGCATTTCATTCATTACAATCAACGTGCATCAGTAAATATATGCAGCAGTGAATATCCTCGCATGACACAAAAATGTTTTTTTCCAGCGTGATATTTAGATGAAACAGACGGACACTCTGAACTGCAGCTGCAGAGTGTGTTTACCGGTGTGACCACCAGCAGCCCTCGTCTCATGTTGTGTTGCTTTTTCATACATCAGCTGACTAATTTACCTAATCTTCACAGGTCTTTAGACAACAGTGGGCTGAAGGAACCTTTTAGTTCCTTGAAAAGTAGCTCCTGGGACTAAAACTCCCACTAACTTTTGGGGCTAAAAGTCCCAGGAACTTTTGGTGGAAACCCAGCTTATGATATTATTGGGCTACTGAACATGCGAAAGCGTTCAAGAGAAAGAATCTTACCGTCTGATGGAGGTGTTCTGCTTGCTGACTGTCAGCGCCTTTGCTCTCTTTGATGTAGTTGGAGGTTTCCTTGTTGCTTTCCCCTGAATTAGGAACAAGCCGTTAAACACAATAAAGTTGCGGCACACTAATGACATTCCTTAGCAATCATCCGCTCCGTATATTTATGATCAATGATGCTCTCAAACACTCCGCTGTGTATTCTTCCTCTTATGCGTTGCTTGAATGAAAAAAGCAGCCATTACCTTCCTAGTTGTGCTTGGGGTGTTTTCATCATCTGAAGTGGATTTGGCTCCACCTTTTTTCTTTGATGCTGCAGGTTGGAGACAAAAACAACGGGATGAAATACACTCCAAACGCTTATTCATTTTCCAAACCATAGATTCTTGACTGGGTACTTTGTTGATGGACAGGTTTCATTTAGAAATACTTAAAAAGAAAAACACAAAAAGTGGTTTCAACATACTTTTCTTGACTGATTTCAGAAGGACTGCGTGGTCTTCAGCCACAACGCTTTCAACAATAGCAGCTTCCTCTTCTCTCTGCAAACAGACAAGAAGTGAATCAAGAACTGAATGAGTGTTTAATAGAGTACAGGGTGAACCTGCACAAGCCAAATAGATTCTTAGACTTGTATCATGATTCACAGAGTGTCACATGATATGAGATAATGAGAAAGATAATCAACTCACCTTTATATTATCCACAGCTGGTGACTTTGGTTTCTCAGACACTACAGAGAGAGGCGCAAATGTTTTTCATTTAATAATATTTAAAAGGAAAAAAAAATATAATTGTTTCTCATTTTACACAATATAGACCAGTGCAGATCATCTGTTTTACAATTATAACATGTTTCAGGTGTCAAAAATACCAGATACAGAATGCTGAATAACCCTCCATTGTGGCACCATTGCCGTATTTCTTATAACAACATTTATGGAATTGTGATTTTGGGTTTCACAAGACTGATCTGAGAGCGTTTGTGTCAACTCACTGAAATGTTCCAACCAGCCCATTTGCCTGACGGCCTTGGGGAGCTTAATCAGTGCCATGTTGTAGCTGTTATCAACATCTTTCAGCAGCTGGTTGATCTTCTCTTTCATTTGTCCAACTCGGGTCTTCACTGTGAAAACAGAACAAGAGTTTCAGTCATTTATAAAAAAAAAGTTGTAGCCCTGAAAAGTGTAGCTATTTCACTAATACAAAAATAATTATTGCACAAGTATGAGGTATTTACTGTTTGACAGAGTTTACAGTTCTTAAATTGTTGCATTTGCATATGTGTATGTATGTATAACAATATATCATTCAATATTCATCCGGTGTCCATATCTGCTGTGACGCCCTCTAAAATCTGTCAGGCTCTGTAATAATATAACATGATGAAAGGGGTCATTCTGATATGGTCCTGAGGAGAGTCTACCTAGCAACAGTCTGCAGGACAGAAAATAATGCACTACACTCATTTTTAACAGTCTCTTCTGCACTATATTCACCTTTTTTTTTTAATAGTCCTGTATCACAGCTGTTACCCTGCACTATATTAACAGTTTTCTTCATCTCCTTGTATTTTTACATCTGGTATATTACTTACTTTTTTTACTGTCTTTTTACTAACATGTTTTTGCACTATAGAACTGTGATGCTGGAAACTTGAATTTCCCTCAGGATCAATAAAGTTACTATCTATCTATCTATCTACAGCAAGCCTGCCTGGGACTGGTGCTCAATGTGAATTTCTAATTAAGTCAAAATAAAACACGCTATTTTTATATAGCACATTTCACAATGGACTGCTTTACAAAGTGCCATGTATACTGAAGAATTAATGAATGAATGACTTTATTTCGAACATAAAAATAAATAAAAACAGATAAGAAAATAATAACAAACAAAACAAGAGTAATAGTGTCTGAAAAGGAGTAGGTAGAAGTAAAACTTAAATTCCCCTACCCCTTTCTCACTTCTCTATTAACTCATACATCATAGAATGATAATATTATATAATAAAATAAAATAAAATAAAATAAAATATAATATATAAACAATCCCAGATTTATTTACATCCCAAATTAAATATGTGAACAGCATCCCAAGAGGAAACTTGCAGAGTTAAATATATTCACCTTCGCTGTCGAAGTCCTCCAGAAAGGCTTCCAGCTTGGCTGTTTTGGGGTTGTTCTTCCGTTGTTTGGTGGTCCTTTTCCTGGGAGCCATGTCTTCTACATGGAGAGATAGATAGATGGGGGAAACATTTACCTAGACGCTTGCAGACAACACGAAACAGTGATATCACCAGGTTAAAACAAGGGACGGCCGACATGCTGCTGGTAAACATGCTAACAGTTAAAGCTAACAGTTAAAGCTAACGTCAGTTGGTCTGCTAGTTGATAAGTTTCCTAGCTTACTTCGCAATTTAACTGTTTCTTTCACACGGACAAACATGTAATAAAACACTATAAGTAATTGGTTTGGTTATAGACATGTTTTATAAACTATAACTTACCTGGTTAGGTGTTTCTCTTCGTAGGTAACTCTTCTTCTTCTTCTTCTTCTTCACAAAGCCGTTTTTCAAATGTCGGCGCGGGGGAGGGGCAAGACGTGATGTCAGCCAATCAGAACCCGTGTTTGCTTTCGCGTCACGAAGAATTGTTCTCGGCCAATCAGAGCACTATACGTCATGTGTTTACATCTGGAGGAAGGAAATGTTCTTCTTCTTCTTCTTTGGTGTTTATTGGCGGTTGGCAAACCAGCTTACTGTCACCTACTGGGCTGGAGTGTGGAGCAGGAGATTGGCAGGAAAAAATAAATAAAAATATAAAATAAAATAAAAATAAAAATAAAAAAATATTATGAATAATAATAATAATAATAATTAAATTCTCTCCATTATTCCTGTTGCCCTTAAAGGGACTGTTTGTAAGATTCAGAAATACTTGTTAACAGCGACACCTGTGGCCTTTAGTCAACGAAAGTCAGCGTCGAGCTCGCGCTTGTGCTCGCTCTAAATAGACATGAACGAGCATTGCTCAAAACAGTGAGGCGACACACGTCAGCTAAAACCACAATATCACATAGCTGAGGAGCCACTGGAGAGGGGCTGAAGAGCCACATGTGGCTCCGGAGCCGCAGGTTGCTGACCCCAGGATTAGACCATGGTGCAGCTGAATGTAGGAATATGTATTTGATTTATCTTTTATTTTTTATTTTTTGGCATTTTATTTGTATACTAGGATTTTGTAGATATTCTTTTTTAAATGTATTAATTTAGGTTTTTTATTTATTTATTTATTTATTTTTATATTGATATTATTTTGCATATAGGAGTTTGATTTGTGGACCAAAATGTGACAATGTTCATATAAAAAAACAATAAAATACTAATTATATATATAAAAAAAAATACTCAGCACGGAGAACAGCGAAACAACAACAAAGGCTGTAAGACAAGGCAAGTTTATTTATATAGCACATTTCATACACAAAGGCAATTCAAAGTGCTTTACATATATAAAAGCAAGATAAAAGAGCACAAAGTGCATAAGATAAAAATGAATAAAATAATATATAAGTATAAGTTAAAAGAAAAAAATTAAAAGGATAATAAAAACAATCAAATGTAAAGGACTATTTTCTTCACCCAGGACTCTACATGAGGATTTAATCCATCCAGTGGTGATCTACATGTGACCTCTGGAGGGCAGCAACACACCTCTGATGCGTCTAGTCTGCAGCAAACTACAAAAGAAGAAGAAGAAGCATGGTAGAAATGTGATGCTATTAGCAGCTAATATAACAGGCTCACAGAAACCCTATTAAAGCAGTGCATTACTCCAAAACAGCTGTTTTATTTGTTGCACACACAGCTTTGATTTTGTCCTGAGATGTCCAAACCTGCTGCTCTAGTTTCACTCCATCAGGCTCTGAGGAAAAGCTTCCAGAGTGTTGAGAACAACCAGAGAGTGTGGAGGAGTGTGTTGTTGGACTGCAGTCCTCTGATGGTGTCTCTGGGGAACCTGTCGGAGCAGTCCAGAGCTCTTTCTAACATCAACATCTCAAACACACCTCTCAGAGACTTCCCTGACCTGGAGGAGAGGCTGAGGTTCAAGCTCCTACAAGCCACCGACACAGTGCTGGGACAACTCAACGACAAGATGTGAGTGACACTAAATAGAAGTGCAACACACATGAAGAGTGTTAAGACTGCTAGTGATGATGATGCACAAGAGAGCCACACACGTGTTTGCTTAATAATCACTCGTTGTGACAGCAGCAGCCATGCAGCAGGGCCAGCTCAACCTCTTAGAGGGGTCCTGGGCAGATAGGAGCTATGGGCCTCTAGCGACCCCCCTATAACAGGGGTCTGCAACACAACTGTTTTTTGTTTACATTTTTATTTATCATTGTTGTAGGTCTATGGTGCGACGGTACAACGGAGTATTAGGGCCACATTGAGGAAAATAAATAAATCTGAGATTTTGATAATAATTTCGTAATATTACGAGAATAAAGTCAAAGATTTAAGAGAAAAAAAGTTGTAGTATTATGAGAATAAAGTCATCTTCCGGTTAAGTTCTGACTTTCTTCTCGTAATATTACGACTTTCTTTCTCGTTAAGTTCTGACTTTATTTTCGTAATATTACGACTTTCTTTCTCGTTAAGTTCTGACTTTATTCTCGTAATATTACAACTTTTTTCTTGTAATATTACAACTTTATTCTCGTCATATTACAACTTTTTTTCTTGTTAAGTTATGACTTTATTCTCGTAATATTACGACTTTCTTTCTCGTTAAATTATGACTTTATTCTCGTAATATTACAACTTTCTTTCTCATAATATTAAGGATTTATTCTGGAAATCTCAGATTTTGTTCCCCTCAATGTGGCCCTAATACTCCGTAGTACATTTGCACTTTGGCCCTCACTGCATTAGACTTATATACTCTATACTTAGACTATAAACTGTGTTACCTTCATCACATTGCTCAAATGTTATGCGGCTCCAGACAGATTTTTTTTTTTTTTGCCTAAAATGGCTCTTTTGATAGTAAAGGTTGCTGACCCCTGCTGAGAGAGAGAAAGAGAGAAGGTGTACTTGTCTGTGACTTGTGTATTTATCTTGTTGCCTTTTATTACCATGCCATGTGGAGGTACCAGTCACATGACTGCTAATGCAACTTCATTATATTCTGCCCAGAGCCCAAGAACAAAACTCAGTGTCAGTTTTCTTGTGATGATTTGATACATTTATTTAGGAATATGCTCCACATCATCTAAAATAATAAAGGGTTTAAAGCTAGATTTTTGATTTTGACATATGGCTCTTATACTATCCATGTACCCCTCTTTCCCTCAGGTCTTCTCTGCAGTCGGTCAGAGATTCCATCAGTAACCAGGTCTCTGCAGTCATCCAGCTTTACGAGCAGAACGCAGACAGTCTGGATCTGTCGACTGTAACCGAGCGCTCGGCCACCGCCCCGTCAGTCTCCGACATGCTGGAGTGGCTGCAGGATGCCGAGCGTCACTACCGACAACAGTATCCTTTCTGCTCATGTTAGCGCTGGGTTTGCATTACGTTTGGGGTCTTTTTTGTTTTTCTCCTCAACTCATGTGTTCAGATTTCTGAGGAGGAAGACTCTGCTGCAGACTCTGAGGGCAGAAGATCTCTCCCTTTTAGAATCGGCTCCCAAAAGATGGAAATCTTTGGAGTCTCCCAGTGCAGAAAACCACATCACAGGTATATGATGTGGACATTTTCAATGTTGTAATGTTGCTCTGTTCATCACCTACCCTAGCAAAGCCATTTTAATTTGGTCTAATGTCAGTTTATAGAACTTGAGACCAACGCTCAGCCAAATCTATGGTGGTTGTTTCATTCATTAGCTGTCAGTGTTACTGTAGTAGTCGGGGGGGTGCTAAAGATTTTGTAGGTGGACTGATTACTTCTGTCTTCTTTCAGATACACTTTGCAAAGTGTCCTTCTTTGCGGAGTCCCAATGAAGACAGTCAAAAGTGACATTTATTGGAACTCTGACCAGCAAATGTGACTGATGAAGAGGCTAGAAGAAGAGAAGAGCAAACATACACACATGTGTAGATGGACCTAATTCCTGTGGACCTTAAGGAAAGGACTGGATTTTTATTTTTTATATAAATGTGCATATACCAGATTTTATATGGTAAGTGAAGATGAAGAGGAAGTTACTATATTGAACTGATTTTCCACAAAAAAAGGACCCTATGGCGTCATTTCATACTTAAAGGGGACATATCATGAAAAATAAAGACAGTTGCAGAACATAGTCGGTGAAGCACGCTTTAACAAACTTGTTTTATTTCACACTTTTCGATGTAGGCACACTCAGTCAAGGCTTTATGTGACAAATCGAGAGGTAATGACACTGTCAGAGAATATCTGCTTAAGAAATCACTGCAAATCTTCACAACACCAGCCATCATTAAAGCCATCATAACTGTCATAACTTGATCTGACGATATAGGCAATGGGCTTTCTTCAGGCACTACTGGAAATCACAGTGCAGTAAAAAGTCAAATTTCAAACACACGTGTGAAAGTACTGAAGACACGTTTTAACACATTACAAAGAGATATACAAAATATATAGCTTGAATATATTAAGAAATATATATATTTAAATGTATAGACTTAAAACTTGAGACGGCAAATTTAGGAAACAAGCAAAGTCAACTCTTGAACTTCGTCCCTCTCCGCCTACTAGTGTTCCTTCCTCCTCTTCCTATACATACTCCTTTAATGGTACACTATTAGACGTGATGGGTTTTGGTGGATCTGGTGCTGAAGCGGGTGAATTAGCAAAGCTCCGGCCTATGTAGCCCCTGCGGTACCTGCCGCTCCTCTCCATGAGGGGGCAGGTGCTGCTCAGCACGGCTCCACTGATCATGAGAATGACGGCAGACGCCCAACCCAGATAAATAGCCTGACCCAGCTCTCTTTTGTGCATCAGTGGCACATTGGGGTTGTAGAAATCCTGGACGACGGTGTTGGCGGTCCAGGAGACCGGAATCAGCACGCACAGGCCGGTCAGGATGAAGAGAACCCCGCCTGCGAGTGCGATGCCTGCCTTGGCTCGCCGGTCGTCGCCGGCGCAGGTGGTGCACTTCATGCCGCAGCAGGACACGGTGCAGGAGAGCCAGCCCATGAAGATGGCCAGGCACATGAGGGCGCGGGCCGCCTGGATGTCCGGAGGCAAGGCCAACATGGAGTCGTACGTCTTACACTGCATGTGTCCGGTGGTCTGGTAGATGCAGTTCATCCAGATGCCCTCCCACTTGATCTCCGAGGTCAGGATGTTGCTGCCGATGAAGGCCGAGACCTTCCACTGAGGCAGGGCCGTGACAGCGATCGCCATGATCCAGCCGGTCACCGCACAGGTGAAGCTGATCAGCTGCATGCCGGTGTTCACCATGACGACACCTTTTCTAGGCCAACCTCTGAGGGTTCCCCTTTGTCTACTACAGTTCTTTTGTTTGTTCTCCTTCTTTGTTGTCTTCGAAGTCTACTCCTTTTGTCTACTTCCTGTCTGGCTTCCTACGGTCTTTGCCCCAACGCCACTTTGTCAGCAGCCATTTCCTTCTCTTTTCCTCTTCCTCTTCAACATCTGCTCACCGCTTTTCACTTCCACGTGTCCTCAACTCACAAGCGTTACCCAGAAATAATCACTTGCTTCCTCTCCACGGTTGTCCACCTATTCCAAAGGATCAGAGGCACTTTCCCCTGCTATTCATTCCTCAGTTTGAGTCAATGCATTATTGACCAGCCGATGGCTGTGCAGCTACCTGTGGCGGGATCGATCGGCCTTGTGGATGAAATGGATCCCAGCCAAGCTTTCTTTTTTTTTTTTGTCTGTCTTTGCCTTCAGCTCTGGTTCAAATCCAGGAGGCCAATTGTTGAGCTGCAGTGTACTTCAGTGTCACACTCGTGGTATGGTGTAGCCTTACCTCAGATGGATCAGCCTGATATAACCTGATACTTGGATTCTGATGCTGCTGTGCGTGTATCCTGTCACAGCAGGGTTGAAAAGGGTGATGCTTGATTACACAGAATAGAAATCGGCGTAGCTTTTTACCTCTTCGTCGACAGAAATCCAACGTTTAGTCCTCATGGAATAAACAAAAACAAACACCCTCAATCAGCTGTTTGAGAGTCAATCAAAAGAGGTTATTCCAGACACTTATTTGAGTAGGATTTTCCCAAGAATCCACATTAAATTTGCAGGAGACTGGCTGTTAAAGCTGTGTCTCTAATTTAAAAAAAGAAGCGCAGGTTTCCAGAGGAAAACAGACAGCAGAACTCATCATCAGACGCTGCTGCTGCTGCCAGTTGAAGTGTCTCCTTGTGGACAATAAACGGCGCTGAGGTCCAAGCCTTGACGAGGCCACTTCAGCTGCTGCTCAGCTTCACCCAACCCCCAGCTGCTTCCTTTGGTAGCAACGCAGCCCAAATGGGTCAGTCTGGCTCCAAACAAGGGTATAAATAACAAATCAGGGCCGTATAGTAGGACTTCTGGGTAAGTACAGCATCTGTTCACTTCCTCCCATCTTCAGCACCACCGTTGACGGTCAAACCTGCAAGAGCAACACTGACTGAACCCCAGCGATGCAGGAGCAAGGGAGGGAAAGGGCAAAAAGAGGGTGAGACAACAAAAGGAGGGAGGGAGGGATGGCCGAGGATGGAGCGTCGTCCGTAGGTGGATCAGTTGACACAAAGACAACACGGTGGGGGCCTCTACAATGAGGATTACACCACTTTGTGTTGCTTCGTAGCACGCAAACTCGCATGTATTTTAAAGGAGCATTCACAAAAATGAGCTTTCACTTGCTCCTTTTTGTCTGCGATGAAAGAGAGAAGCTGCTTCACAAAAGGGGGGTATAGGGAACAACGACTGGTTGAAATGCTGAAAAGACACAGGAGAAATACACAGGTAAAAAAAAAACAGTCTGTTTTACGATTGTGTCATCTGGACAAAGGAAATAACAAAACCCTGAATTCTGACACTTAAAGCAGCAGTGGGTAGAAGTGGAGCAAATATAATTAAAACAGTCCCTATATCCTGACAGTAGTGCATGAGACAGGTAATCTGAAAAAAAGCATGTGCCTCTGGTGTCCTCCGGTGCTCCTAATAGCATCTGCAAGATTTCACAGACCGGAGGAAAACAACCAATCAGAGCCAAGCTGGAGCCTTGCCGTCTCTGAGTAGCTGTCAATCACTCGCGATCTCCGATCGAACGGTCAAACTAGGCAGCGCTGATCAAATATTAATCAATATTCTGTTACTGTGATGTCTATTTGTCACATAAAATATTTTCAGAAACATCTCGTGTTGTACTGTTTAGCTGTAAAATGAGAAAAGTGGAGATCAGTTGAGGAAATACCAAGCACCGCCCACCAGCCGGGGCAAACTTTCTCATTTTACAGTTAAACAGTACACTACAAGAGGTTTCTGAAAACATCTGAGGAGAGAAATAGGCATTACAGTAACAGAATATTGATTCATATTTGATCAGCGCTGCTTAGTTTTGACCGTTTGATCGGAGATCACGAGTGATTGACAGCTGCCTCCGTTGAATGAACAGCCAATAGGAACGCTCTCTTTCTGAAATGACCTGTGATTGGCCAAAGTTTAGATTTTTTTTAAATCCTGAAAACAGAGCCTACCATCCCTTTAACCCAATATTGATTTTATTTTTGGTTTAATCTTAATTGTTTCGTGTCATTTCAATTGAATTTTGCAAAACTGTGGCTGAAACATTAACAGACTTAAGATGACAGGTCTACATCTGGTGATTTATTATCAATATATTGTTAAAGGGGAACACCAACTAAATTAAGAATTCCAATGTTATTTCCATTGCCTAGTAAAGTTCAATCAATATGTGTGAACATGAGCTCCTCTCTCTTAAAGCCAGAAACCAGAGAAGTAAGTCTCAAACTTGTGATGTCATCAAGTATCAATGAATGGGAGACTGATTTTGATTGGTTCTTCTTTTTGTATACCCAAATGAGCTTTATTCTATTGTAGTGTTTGCAGAAAATGTTCTATATACTCAGATCATTCCCATGGGTGCTCTCAGTGTCATCTATAATATATTTCCATATTCATTGTTTATGAAGCATCTCCACACTTTATACTTGATGACATCACACGTTTGAGTTTTAGCAATCTAGTTTTTCGAATTTGGGAGAGAGTTGTTCATGTTTACTAATATTTTCTGGACTGTCTTAGACCATAGGAATAACATGAATGAATTTTGAAAATGGCCGTAGTGCCCCTTTAAATAGGTGTAAAAAAAAAAGAAGGACCCTGGTTGTAGCAGAAGGATCTGACAGCACCTCTTTGTCTTCATATTCTGAAATGTCCCTTCCACCCCAAGAGCGCTCCCGCTCCATCTGCATTACACTGAAACCTTGGTGTGCGAATGTGCCGATGAATTAAATATCGTGGCATCAAGATCTGAGGTTCAGGTTTCCTTTCTTCTGTAGCCTCCGCTCTCCTTGGTAACGGTGGTCATGACAACCAGCCAGGACACAGGAAACGGGAGACTAGAGGGGATGATACACAAAAGGGAGGCAGAGGAAGGTGACACATACCAATGATGGCTATCCAGGCTGAAAGAATAAACAGACAGATGTAGGTGTGAGCAGTGAAAGCGTGCAGCCTTATCTTCATTATAATAGAGGGATATCACCAACATGGGTAATACATTTTGGTTTGTTCTTGTTTAATGACATTGTTACACACAAAATATTGAATGTATTGGAAATTCCTTGAATTCCCTTGTTCCAGAGAGCTCATACACGCTGACTGCGTGACCTCTTTTACCTGAGGCACCAGGAGGGGAGGGAGGTGCACAGCAGCCACAGCATGGTATCCAAAGCTACAGGGGAAACAATTTA
Organism: Sebastes umbrosus; assembly: GCF_015220745.1. NCBI lineage: Eukaryota > Metazoa > Chordata > Actinopteri > Perciformes > Sebastidae > Sebastes > Sebastes umbrosus. The sequence goes on from NC_051283.1 coordinate 25,676,845, forward strand.
GTGAGAAATCATCTTTTAAATTATGTACGTGTAATTTAATAACACACATTTATGGACTAATGCAAGATAAAATACTAGTTTTTTTTTATTTAATGTTTAATGCAGTCGGCTTTTTGAGTAAGTTCAGCCACCAAATGTTCCCACCATCAGTATAAATAATATTGATGATTAATAAAATTAAGTTTAAACATGACAGAGCTGTCAATCAAATGCTCATGTTTAGTTTTACAGTAAATATGTGTTGAATTATTTTTGTGTGTGTTCTTTTAACCTTATTTGAACCACTGCTTCTCTTACAATGACATCCTGTATTAAAGGAATACCTCACGCCTTAATCAGTTTCTCCCCATGTTACCTTGAATTCTGGAAGAAAACTCTTTCTCGCATGCCTCCACGGTTAACGGAGAATAAAAAACAGAAAATCCTCAATGAATTGAAGCAAATGGGGGCCACGTTTACAGCAAAACTATATCAAAACATCAGTTTACAGACTCTCACACAACTCGTGCAGTATAATCCAAGTCTCATCATTCTCTGTTCGGCGTGGAGGCATGCAAGAAAAACTGTTTTCTTCCTGAAGTATTCCTTTAAGAAGGGAAAGCACACAAATCTTCTTACAATTTTTCAGCCCGTAACATCTGTTTAAGTGTGGACTGCTGGTGATGAACTCATAAAGAGACATCACCACGTTACAGAAGAAAAGGCGGGACTTCAAGCGAGGCGTTTCAGGCAGTTCAGGAGCAGAGTTTCTGTGGGGGAGAGTAACTTTGTGCTTTGTAACTTTGCAGACCTTTAACATGCACAAAAACACTATATAACACACTAAAGGAAAGGGGAAAAGCACAAAAGCATAATAGGTCCTCTTCACAGAACACAAGAAGAGCCAAGTCCTTCCTTTGTTTTGCCCGTGTACCTGCCAGGATGTTAAATGGTGCCACAACAAAAGTACATTATTTACAGTTCAAGCTGCTTCACTGGTTAACAGCTACAATGATACATTTGTTCAGCATTTCACATATCTAGGTCAGGCCACGGGCTCCAGTATATGGGTATATAGCAGTATCCTAGTAAAGCCCATAGGTCCTCAGGCCCATACACTGTCTCAAGAGTAAAGACAGATATAAGTTCTTAGCTGTTCTTGACATGGGCTCACTTAAACAGGAAGTTCAGTATGACTGCATCAACACCGGTTAACATGGAAAGAACACAGGTCTGTTCTAAGATGGCCATCAAGGTGAGGAAATGGATAGAAGAGTAAAACATTAATGATCCAAGTAATCATGTGATCCCATTCACCGTCCTTGGTAAAGAATGCCATCTAGTGACTAAATACATGCACACGGAGACCTTGGTGTTAACATGGCCAACTACTAGCTCTATAAGGATATACTGTTTTCAATAACATCATAACAACATGCCATCTGTCATCAATGACGAGAACACACCAGCTACGTTATAGGCATAAAATACCAATTTATTACTTTGCACATTAACACAAGAATTCCCTGCAGGCTAAAAAAAAGAAAGAAAAAAATGTATTTGAACATGTCACAAAATAGCAATAACAGCGAGTGAATGGCCCTCTGCTGGGGGGGCGGAGCTTGAACAGGCCCCGCCCTCTCACAACCGGTCAGAAAGGGGTTCCGTTCATTCACAGAATCGAAACGTTCCATTCACCGAATTGGAATGTTCCAATTCCATGATTCTATTGCTATCAGACAATCACACACAGCTTCAGAGACCACTAGCAGAACAAAACAAAACAAAAAAAAGGAACAGAGCAGAGCTATAACAAACCCCCCCCCAAAAAAAAAGAAAGAACCAAAGAGGGAAAAAAACAAAATTAAAATACACAATACACAATGTCAAATTACAAATCCGTTAAGATATAACAATATATCAAAGTGAGAGGAATTTAAAAATAATTCATGCTCTCTCTATCGGGGCACAGAAAGAATTATGGAGCTTTTTTTTTTGTTTTTTTTTAAAAAGGTTAAAAAGAGGTAATCCTGCTCCCTATGATGCCATGGGGACCGTTTCACAAAGAGGGAAGTGCATTTGTGAGGGGTCAGCAGAGTTGCCATGAAGACAGGAGAGCCTCCCAACGATATAGGCGTGGCCTACAGGTACAAACCAGGGAACCGGGAGGAGACGAAATGGATGCTCGCTACGGGTAGCCTGGCAGAGAGGAGAGGGGTTTCGGTCTTTAACGCGGTCCGCGTTTGAAGAAAGTACCTCGTTTGAATTTGGACACGACGCAAAGAGCCGGGCCCCCTCGCCTCGGAGAACAGCTTGTACCTCTCACAAAAATTACTGACATTTGTGTAGGAATCTTTAAAACGCAATCTTAGAGAGACTGGACAAATATTGCTAGCCTAAAACAGTCCCACTAAATTGATCAACATTTACCCAAAAAAAAAAAAAAAAAAAATTATATTTTTTCTCATAAATATGATTCCAAAAAAGTTTTTTTTTTTTTTTTTCGTTTTTAAAAGGACAATACTCTGGCATGCAGGCGAGCAAAGTCTACATTTTAAAAGAAAAATTGTCTAAAGCCTACATAGCTATTCCACCAAAATGCACATTCCCACTGATTGATACAAGCAAATAAAATAAACCAAAAAAATAAAAACAAAAAATTAAAAGTACAGATACACAATATAGCGAGAGACCAACAACCACAATGAGTAGAATTATAGCTTTGTTTTTCCACATTTTGAAAACTAGAACTGGGTTAATATTGCTTTGCAATGTCATTGTTACAAACAGGGAGTGATCATTTATCTGACTGGAGTTTAATGACCAAATATTTGAGGGTTTAAAACATTAATCATTCCCCGTTAAGAGATGAATATTCAAATCACAGCCCACTTGGCTTGGTGAAACTAGTGCACGTTTTAAAAACCGATCTGCCCCCTTTCAACAAAGAGTAAAAGTTATTGCATGCAATGCCTGGACGACACCCTCCCATACCCCCCCACACCCACTACTACTACTAGCCCTCCTCGTTTCCTGCTTCTCTCGACGCCAACGCCCACGCCTTCAACAGGCCGGTGCTCAAACTCATTCATAGTAAACCTGCTGCTTTACGGGTGGTTTATTACAAAAGAATTTTCGCTGAGCGGTCCCCTCCTGATGAGGCGTGCACGTCGACTGTTCTCCTTGTCCTACACCTTTCTCCACCACCGGGGGACACCACATGCACAACTGTCACCACCTTGCTGATGTCACTATGGTTTCCGTGGTGACAGTTTGCATTGTGTTTGTACAGGGGTGGGGGGGTCCAAGGGCAGTGCTTATGCTTATTGTCGATTCATTTAATCCAGTGTTAAAAATGCATAAAAATATGAAACAAACACCGTCAAATAGCAGAGACTTTAAAGGTGGGTATACTTCAAATACACACAGAGTTAATAGAAACCGTTTTTTTTAAAAAGTCTAAAAATTCAACTCATTGCCTACCGCAAACAAAACAAATCCCTTAAATCTAGGTTCACTCCGATTACAATCCCTGATTGTCTCCATCTATCTGATCAAAAAAAACAACCGATACCAGCTGAGCGGTATATATATACGTATATATATATACACAAACAGCGGCAGACCTGTTTTTTACCAGTCGGAGTGCTACACAATACCTCAAATCTGCCGCGAAATGTCACTCGCATCAGAACCTACAGAGGAAGCATGAATCCATCCATCCTGGGGCTGACTTCTTCTCACCGTTAGCCAGAATGCTACAGAAAAAAAAACCAAACTCTACCCTACCCCCCCGCCCCGCCCCCTAAACCTGCAGCTCAACAACTGAAGTCTATTCCTGAAGTCGCACTAGTAACTATAGAACTGGCTTTGCTGCCGACCATAAAATTTCATCACGATAGTAACAACATTGACAACAACGATAACAACAACGACATCAATGGTAAACTACTAATTCTAAACAACTGGTTCTTTTTTTAAGATAACCACAAAACATCTTATATTAAACTTTTACAAATCTGCTTTGTTTGATTCGTATGTATAAATGCATAAAGGTAAGAGAGATTGAGAGTGCCCTCTGTTGCTTGCCTAGCGTCCCGGGTCAGTGCAATGAATTGGCCAATATTAGCAAAGGAGACCTCGAAAAACTACGTTGGTTTCCGGCCCTTGATTACTACTTCTACAAAACAAATAAAAAGAAAGAAAAAGCAATGTCCAGCAGTGTCGTCATATAATCTTTCAGATAATCAGGTCCAAAGAAAAATAAGATCCTGCTTTTCACACAGACAGCAAGGTTGATAAAGACCATACTCTGTGTTTAATGCCGTCAGCCGTTCAACAGGTCCCAATGCTGAGCCAGTCACGGGCCAGACCACGGTTACCACTGCTACACAGTCAGACCTGACTTCACTCGCTAGCTTGAAATGGATTAAGTTGCTTTTTCCGGGATTTTCAATGATGGTTTTGAGGCACTAGAGGTGCAAAAATCCCACCCGCAATGCCTTAGCAGTAGGCTAACACGCGTTGTAACTCAAAGCATTTCAATTAACAAGTGACCCAGGACTGCTACAAATACCCACACCGGCCTCTATGAGGCCTGTTTTAGTCATATGTCTCAAAGTTGCTCTATAGATGTAAATATATGCTTATATGTACTGTATGTGTGAATATAAAAACAACAAATCTGAGGCATTTACAGCAGTTATCTCCTTGATTTCCCTTTACAATTCAGTGGCCTGCCATGAAACACACGCATGCACACACACACAACACACTCTCATACAGCAGTACATGTATATACAGAGGGTGCACACACAAACGCACTCACACAAACTTCTTCGCTAAGATGGGAGGAAAATAGTAATGGGCATGGACACCCAGGTCACCTCGCTTGTTAAAGACCGTAAAAGGAGAAAAAAGTTAAAACACACGCTCATAAAAAGGAAAAAAAAATATATATATATCATTCTCAAAAGGTCGACTCCCCATCCATCTCTTTTCGTGTAGAGTTCCCCTCCCGACCACCCAATAAACCCAAGACCTTGTGACAGATTTTTGCCCAAAGGGGCTTTGAGGTAAAAGTAGATAAGAGTCCTGCTTAGCTGGGAGAGCTAAAGAGCTGCGCTGACCGACACACACTGTGCCAGTCCACTCCCTTGCTCAGTGTATCTTACAAACACAAGAGTGCAGACATTCAAATAGAAAAAACAAAAACAAACTCAAAAAATAATGGCTCAACTTGTAGGATGTGTGTGTATGGTTTGTTTTTGTTTTTCCGTGTTTTTTTTTTTGTTTTTTTTTTCCTTTTTGTGCATTGGAAACCCCTCGGGGGGTTTGCAGTGCTGGATTGCTGGTTTGAGTGGCGGCTCGATTGGGAACGCTGGTTGGAGATTGTTCCTTGAAATAAAAACCTGCTGCACGTACTGAGACGCAGCAGATCCCCCCCCCCCCCTCCCACCCCTGTCCTAGAGCCGCTTTGGTGCAGATTCAGAAAAATGTAGAGTGAGTGTAAAGAGAAAGACTACAAAGTGAGAGAGACAGATATGGAAGAAGAAGAAGAGAGAGAAAGAGAGAGACTGGCAAATAAGAGATAAAAAGACAGAAGAAGAAAAAGAAGAAAGGGAATCCGCGGGTGGACTGGCTGACATGCTCGCTAGCTCAGGCGAAGTACATGGTGTGCTGGGTGTCATAGTGGATCTGAACTGCCTTGGCCAACGCCTGGGGGTCCCGGCCGTTACTCTGGCCCGACACGTGGCTTCCTTCAGCACTGCAAGACAGAGAAAGAGAGAGTTTACTTTGACGGTCAGGAAGGATATCGCATCACAAAAACACAGGAGATGGAAGGTACATGGAAACGCCAGAAAACCAGAACCAGGAGCTGAGTTCTGGTTAGTGTCACAATACCAAATCTATGATAGGATACTCCGCCTAAATATCTCGATACTAATACAATACTACGGCAAAAACCTAAAACAAAAGGAAAAGTAATGGAATAATAGATGACAGAACATGGAACTTAAAGTTCTTTTTATTAATAAAACAAATGTGAATGTATTAATAAAAAAATGTACATAGTATGCAGTAATCTGCTGTCCCCTGTACTGGAGTTTGTGATTTCTTTGACAGTAAACTTCACACCAATCAGCCCTTACATTAAGACCACTGACAGGTGAAGTGAATAACATTGGTTATCTCGTTACCATGGCACCTGGCAGTGGGTGGGATATATCAGACAGCAAGTGAACATTTTTAACTTTGTACTTTGTGTTGGAAGCAAAACAAATTGGCCAGCGTGAGGATGTGAGTGACTTTGACAACAAGGGCCAGATAGTGCTTGCTAGACGACTGGGTCAGAGCATCTCCAGAACTGCAGCTCTTGTGGGATGTTTCCGGTCTGCAGCGGTCAGGACCTACCAAAAGTGGTCCAAGGAAGGAAAACTGGTGAACCGGCGACAGGGTCAGACCCGAGGCTCAATGATGCACATGGGGAAGTAAAGGCTGGCCCGTGTTGTCCGATCCAGTAGAAGAGCTACTGTAGCTTAAATTGCTGAAAACGTTAATGCTGGTTCCGATAGAAAGGTGTCAGAACACACAGTGCAGTTTGTTGCGTATTGCGTCAGGGTGCCCATGCTGACATAATGTTATGGCTGATCGGTGTATATTCGCAACCACATATCATTTATTAAACAGCGTTTAATAAGGCTTTTTTTGTTTGTAAAACAGCACCCTTGTCGTCACACCATAACAGTTAAGGGGCAGAGTAGTAGCACAGGAGACGGCGAGAGGCTTCCTAAACAAAAACCAACCAAATGATAATAAACGCAGATGAAGTTCTTTGAGAAGTTGATGAGAGAAAAGCTGCTAAAATCAGCAAAACACCACAGTAACTGTAGAAAGCGTTGTGTTGTGTCGAAGTGGTGTGAAGACAGAGAGAAGAGTCACTCTCGTCGGACTGCTTTTCCTCTCCGTCCATGTCACGTTACTGAGGAACAATAAAATAATACTTTTAACAGAAGCTCTTTGGTGGGTTATGTGTTTGCCGAATTACAGGAGATGCTTGGACAGATTCAGGAAAGATGGTGAATCTAATGTTATTGGTAGATTTGATCGGTAATTAGAGCCGCGCTGTTATTTCCTTGTTTTTTTTAAGGGAGTTCTTCTGATACAGAAACCAGCTCAGAGCGGGATTGGTGCAGCCGGTAAGCGGTTCGAGACCGGCTTTAATCTTATTTTCAACTTCACTTGTTGACTCTATCCTTCTGGTTATCACTACAGCTTGTATTTTGACTGCAAAGTTATGACCATCTGCTCCCGCGGGATCCCAATCCTAATGCCGTCCTCTAAACATCAAAACTAGAAAATATAATAATTTAAAAAACATTATCCCGAGGTCCATGAGCCTCGGCTCAGACAGCCCGAGCACCCTTAATGAATGATCTGTCTTGAACATAAACCACAGACATCCAGGGCTGCCTCACCTGTCATGGTCTTTGTCCACCAGGTGATAGCGGGCTCGGAAAGCCACTAGCCTGGCGTAGTAGGCTGGTGCCGGGATGGAAACGGAGCGCGTGCAGCGGACGTAGGTGTGGCACAGCTGGTAGGTGAGGAGCTGCAGTTCGTCGGCCGTGAAACAGTTGTCATCCCACAGGACGTGGTAGTGGGAGGGACGACTGGTTCCCTGAAGGGAGACGCCACATTAACATGTTACATGCCAATACTTTACTGATACTTTCATGGAATGTGATACAAAAAACCTTGAGTTTTGATTTTTTTTTGCATTAGACCCCCACTGTGGATCTTGACAGACACAGTGTGAGATTAAATGTTTTAATTGACCCTTTTTCAGAATAACACACCAGCTGAATACACTGCTTCTGTCTCAAATCTCAAACAATTGATACTAGTTCACTCATTGGTTAAACTAACAACCCCTGCCGTAGGCATATTTGTTGGTCTTAATTTCTATTTGTATACAGGAATTCCTTTATATTTATACAAGTGTAGCATCATGCTGCCAAATAAGTTTGCTAAAACAGAGCCGTTCTCCAAAACCAATTGAAGAGCAAGAGGCAAATGCTGCAATGTGCACAAACCACTGAAAGTGTCTTTCTGCAGCCACAGTTTACATCCATCCTAATAAAACTACAGGGGACAAGTGTTTCATACTGAAGAGATAGTTTGTGGGTCGTGTATCATTTTAAATAACAGCCAAACCATCTAATGGGTCAAAGAAGCATCTAAATCAGACCGTTTATTGTCATTAAGCATCATTACCGTGGTAACCACGGAGCAAAATTGCTGTACCCTTGAAGACAATTTTTTTCGTACATGAGCCAAATCCATACACCATTTCAAAAACTGCAAGAGAGACTTGGAAAACTGGACTAGCTCAGTCCAACACACAATGCACAGATGCATTAGTTTTCCCTAGGGCTGTCAATCAATTAAAATATTTAATCGCGACTAATCGCATGACTGTCCATAGTTAATCGGGATTAATAGCAAATTAATTGCACATTTCTTATCTGTTCAAAATGTACCTTAAAGGGAGATTTGTCAAGTATTTAATACTTTTAACATGGGAGTGGGCAAATATGCTGCTTTATGCAAATGTTTGTATATATTTATTATTGGATATTAATTAACAACACAAAACAATGACAGATATTGTCCAGAAACCCTCACAGGTACTGCATTTAGCATTAAAAATATGCTCAAATCATAACATGGCAAACTGCAGCCCAACAGGCAACAACAGCTGTCAGTGTGTCAGTGTGCTGATTTGACTATGACTTGCCCCAAACTGCATGTGATTATCATAAAGTGGGCATGTCTGTAAAGGGGAGACTCGTGGGTACCCACAGAACCCATTTACATTCACATATCTTGAGGTCAGAGGTCAAGGGACCCTTTTGAAAATGGCCATGCCAGTTTTTCCCCGTCAAAAAGTTTGGAGCGTTATTTAACCTCCTTCCCGACAAGCTAGTATGGATTCTTTAGGTTTTCTAGTTTCATATGATGGCAGTATCTTCACTCTAGCTTTTAAAACTGACACTTAAGAAAGTAGTGGCGTTAAAAGGAAATTGCGTCAACGCGTTAACTTTGATAGCCCTAGTTTTCTTATAAAATTAAAACATTTAAAATCAGCACACCACTTTTGGGAAAACCTGGGGAACGTGTGTGAGCGTGTATAACTCACCTGAATTCCAGCATGGCTGCACAGGTAGAAGTCGAACTCGGACGGGTGTGTGATAGTGCTGTCCACCGTGGTGCCTGCTGGGACGTTACCGCTCTTCCCCACCTGCAACGGATGATCAATGAGATTACAGTTAAGACTCGCAAAATACAGTGTTGTCCAATAGGACACGATTAAAACACCACCACATCTACTGACCCTCTCAGCCTTGTCAGAACAGAAGAGACGAGTGTGGTGACGTTTCTGAACCACGATGTAGGTAATGCCCGGCCTGTAATCCTCCTCCAGACTGATGCAGGCCTTCCTGATGGCTATCAGCTCTGGCCACGCCACCTGGAAATACAAACACACTTGAAAGGGATCCTACGCAACATGTTGCCGTGATATACTACAATTGTACATATCATTATTCTGTGGCACTTTAAGATAAGTTTATATTTATCCTGAGGGAGATTGCTGTGCAGCAGTTGCAAGTGGGAAGAAAAGTAAAAGTACAAAGAGTGCAATATAAAAAGTGTAAGATAACAATAAGGTGCAAATCCAAAATATATATATACAGGTTTTATCAGCCTCCTCTCAAAGTGAATCACAGCTGCCGTTCTTGCCAAGTAGATCACACTTGGGACTTGCGCGCCAAGAAATATGGCAGAAATAAACCGGAGATAAGCGTGAAAATAACTCTCTGCCACATGCTGAGAAGCTCTCACCTGTTTCATTTGTCCCTCAGACACGCCGCCGCGATAATAAATGATTCGTGTGGGCTTAAAACGCGTGGACTTGTAGAACTGGATGAGAAGCTCTCGCACCATGTTGGTCAAATCTTGGATTACCTCCTGGCTGAAGAGTTGCTCCTGATGAGACGGAGGAGTAGGGCACTGTTAACGGAAACTTAAAGTAAAGCGAAGTTTGAAATACAACCTGCAATATTTAGATTCATTATTAGTCCTTCAACACAATTTAATTCAATCCAATACAACTTTATTAAATCCATGAAGGCAATTTGATTCTGGGCAAGTACAAACAGACAGGAAACAGACATATGACTATAATTACTGAATTAATATGATATCAATAACATGAAAATCCAAATGTCACTTTCACTAATAAGCACACACACACATATGGACACACCTCTGTTACCTGCGATATGTCTTGTCTAGACGTCTGGACTCGCACCGTGGCGCAGTATCGGCTGGGGTGGCCGTCCATGCTGCCCACCACCGCCGCGATGGACGGCTTCTTCCCGTCACCCGCTGGAGGATGTGTGACATCCGCACCCAGGAAGATGACAGGCTGCTGGAACACAGAGGGCCTGGACACCAAGAGCAGGACACAACAAAAACACATGTTATTGTCATCTTGGACCACATTTTATATTGCAACTGCAGCACAGCACTTTATCCTCGGGATAAATAAAGTTTTATCTTATCTTACAAAAGGAAATCACAGGCGGGTACATCAGATTTCTCAGTCGTGCTGTTCTTGGTTTAGAAGTTGAGTATGAGGAAAATTATGTGAGCAAAAAAATCCAAATGACGGAGTCCGCACATTAGATACTGCTTCCACGATCATTTAATTGATTACCATCGGTGTTAATCAATTAAATTAATTAGTGTGCGGACACATTTTTCTGTCTTTTACATGTTTTTCTCTCCAGCACCGAGGATTTGTCGTCTGGATGTGCGTGCTTTTGTAAATAGTTTTCTTAAATATAGATGAAAATTATGCAGATTATTACTTCAACTTGGATTGCTCTTTATCACATGATTACCGGGGGACTATCTGTATTCAAAAAGCATCTGACCAATCAATAAAAGTCAAAGCCAAGAAGTGTTCCGCACTCCCATCGAAGTCTGCAACGAAGAAAATGACTAAAAATCCATGCTGACCTCTGATGAGGCACCAGGACGTTGTTGATGCCTCCGAGCTTGGCGTTGATCTTGAGGCACAGGTTGGAGAGGGTCTGGGGGGACGTCTTCACTACGTTCTTCACCTGCACGCACTGTGTTGCCATGCCAAGGAGGGTGTCGCCAACCCGCTTCACCTCAGCTGCAGACAAACGGAGATAACCCAAGATCAATATCACAAACGTTTTTTGTATAAAAAGCATTTGCTGTAGAATCAAAAAAAGAGCCTAATCCTTCCATCATCATATCTAAAACGGTTTCCTCATTCACTATAAATGCAAAATTATGAATTTCAATGTCTTACCATAGACTGGTGTTTTGCCAGGCAGGATGACCACAATCAGCTGCAGACCTACGTAAGACATCTTGAGGTGTTTGAACATGGGCTCCACACTGTCGGCTCCTTGGGCGTATTTACAGAAACATGGCTGGCCTTGAATGGGCATCCCGGCGTCCTTGGAGATCTTTCGCAGCTGGTCAGTGAAGCTCCTGATGAAAAGCATTAAACGCTCATCAGAAATCAGCGGTAATAAGTAAGACAAAGGGGTTATATAATTCAATGCAGCAGGGAGAAATAGATTTATTACTAGCAGCTTTGTGAGGCGTTGAGCTAAATGCTAACATCACCAGCAAGCTGACATGTTTACACTACTGTAAGAAACAACCATCAGAGCAAAATGTTATTACTTATTTCTTCTCAAAACATTGTTATGTAATTAATCTCATCTGAGGAAATAAAAACAGATTATTATTATCTTAGGAAGGTTGAAGTTAATTTACATATTGTGTAAAAATAGACAGAGCACGTGAGGAAATCTGTGTCTGCTGCATCTGTCTCCTTCAAAATGTGTGATAGTTTAAATTAGGAACCATCTATCTATTCTATTTCAGATATTTTAACTGCATAGGCTGCAATTAGGTGCTTTTGACTGGAGTCCTCCTTTTAAAAAATCACTAATTAAAACAGGAAATGATATGAAGTCATTAGGAACAAATTGATTGACAAATTCATGAAAAATTGGAATGATTTGACGGGAGGATGAGGGTTAATATTATATTACGTTTCTGCCAATAGATCCCCATAAATGTTACACACTGTTCCTTTAAGGGGTCATCAAGGGTATTACAATTCATCCCGAGGGGAACATGAATGTCTGTACCAAATTTCATAGCAATCCATCCCAAAGTTGTTGGGTCATTTCACTCAAACCTACAAGTGGCGCTACAGGAAACGTCAGGGAGATCACCAAAGTCATTAAATCATCTGTCAACCAGGAATGTTTGTACAACGTTTTGTGCCAATCCACCCAACAGTTGTTGGAAGATATTTTAGTCTGGACCAAAGCGGTGGGCCGACTGACCAACAGACATTTCCGTCCATGGAGCCACGCCGCAAGCCTGGCCTTAAACAAACCAATGTTTAAAAGGCTCATCAGCATTTTGCCTTGTTCTGTCACTTTCCCTTCTCAAGTACATGTCTGGTACAAGCCTCATTACAAAGCCAAAACAGTTGACGCCGTGACTCACTTTAGCAGGTCCTCTCGACACTGTTTCTGCGGAGCGAAGCAGGCCACAGCCCAGACCTTGATCTCGATGCCGGCGTAGAACTGCTTCCCCCTCATGTCCCACACGCCCTGGTTGGGCGTGGCCACGGTTTTGTTCTGCGGAGAGAGTCCCTACTCTCTTAGTCAACCCCCCGATTGGATGAGCCAATACAAAAGGTACTACAGCGCAACCCACACTTTGATTTACCCACCACACACAGAGACAGACATAATGCATTACAAGCACACCCAGCTGGCATACAGACACTGTGCACTGTGTTAGCTAGACTTGAAACATTGAACACACCGTGGTATACTGTGCAAGAAGTATTAATCTGAGACTTATTTAGAGATAGAGAGCGATAGAATCTTAATATCCTGGTTTTATGGCTTCCCTTGTTAGGGAGTCCTGACATGAACAACGCACAAGAGTAGTGTATCTAAATCGAAGAAGCGTCATTAGGTGAGTGCTCCTGCTTTTGAGTGTGGTTGTGAATACAAATTCAAAAGGGCAGTGGCTTTCAATTAAGTTAACAAGATTTGCCAAAGGCCATTAAGAGCATCTATTCGTCAAAACAAGTGACCACAATGAACTGCTTGAGAGTGGTGCAACAAGAAAAGTTAAGAGCTTCTCCATCTCAATACAAGATCGTCTCAAAAAATCTTCAACATGATCAAAGTCACAGGATTAAAACTACCTAATAAATATTGCACGCTGTTGTCAATAATATATAAACTCCATCACAGTGCACAGGAAATAGACATCGCACATGTTCATACAGTCACTTCAGGGAGTATTCATTTTGGTTTCTGTGAATACTCTGATGTAACTGTGTGTAGCCATGTGGTTTTAAAATGAAAGCTGGGTGTATTTCATTCATACCAAGCGATCAGAGAAATGGGGGAAGCTTTCGGTCCACATTTAAGGGCATTTCACTGGAAGCCGATTAGACTCGATAGCCCAGCAGGCAAGTCGCCAGAGAGAGAGAGAGAGAGCGAGAGAGAGAGTGTGTGTGTTGTGATAGGATCTTCTTGGGTATATATTAACCAAAGTGTTATTCAGGCTGCCAATAGTGGGATTTAAACTTGGCACTGGAATACAAGAACATTTGTTTTTTCAAGCATCAATCTGCTTTAATTCTGTGAAGAACAATTGTAAATTTAGTATTAGAGTAAAAAGGGGAAAAGCTGGCCAAAACACTGAACCAACTTCCCCACAGGGATCCATAAAGATTCATCTTATCGTAGCAGAATCGTTGACCGCTGCCTCTGAATGGGGGTGTTATATGCCAGCGCCTTCTAGTATTTATATGAACTTTTCCAATTTCAGATGGGAGTTAAAGTCAAACAGGCTTTAAAGGTGAATCTTTTAAAACAGATTTTACTTTAATGTTGGGTGGCTACGAGTCTCATCGTCATCCTGCTAGCAGCACATCCATTTCCCCCCCCCATTTACACACACAATCCTTGAATCTCAATTTCAGCCTCTAACTGACAAGTTGGATGCAAATGCTGATTTGAGATTCAGTGGGTGAATCTCAGCAGTCTGCGGTGACTCGCTCCTCATCTCCATTCCTTCAGACACTACAGCCTTCGTCTACAGCACATGCACCATAATATTTACATACTTAGAGGCTGTGTCAGTGAAGGAAAGAGTGTTTAAAGAGATGCACTTAACAGACTGCAGAGATGCGCCACAGGATTATAACACAGGGAAAGTTCCAGGTCTGCACATATTTAAATTGAATACTGTATCTAGAAACCACATCAATTAATATAGAGTTGCAAAATCGGAGGAGACGCTGGTTCTGGAGGTGTTTTCCCCTATTCGTTATTCCCATTTGAAATTTCCCTTTTAATGACATCCTTGATTTTAGTCAACATGGAAAACACAGGACCCTCCTGGATAATGTAACAATCCTATAGATTGAATGTTATGGCCACCTGCTTTAATTCCTTTCTAAGAAATCATGTTTTGTCCATCTGTTTGTGCATGGTGGACGGCTCTCTAAATACTACAATACCCACGAGCCCTGGCCGCTGTTGCCATGGAGAAAGAAGCCAATCAGAGGCGCGAATCAGCGCTGCAGCAAAATTCATCTAAAATTGAGCCAGTGAGTTAATTTAAGGTGCAGATCGTATCATCAGTACAACACCTTACCAAGCTTTTACTTGCCGTGAGCAGAAAACATAACAGAATCTGACGCTCTGTGATCGGATGTTTCTTACCAAAATGCACCTTGGGAGTCGTAGTTAACTTCTCCCATTATGTTTTCATGTACACGAGATAGAAGAACATTTCTTCCGGGAACCAACGGCGCCTAAAATAGCCTGTCTCTCTTTGCAACTCTGCTGTTTGAGCTCATGTTTTTTTTACTAAATGGCAGAGACATTTTTTTATTTATTAAGTATTTAATTATGAATCCACCTCAAATTTGCTCAGAAATCCACTCAATTCATTATCATAAATCTGTGCAAACCTGGATCTCCTCCCATATTCCCAGCATTCATTCTGATGGCCCCCCCACCCTGTGTGCAATCCCCAGTAAGAACGTGCGCCCCAAGAGAGCAGCCCCTTGCCCAGTACTCACCCTGCCACAGTCCCGCCCTGTGTCTGTACTCACCCGGCCCCCATACTGCAGCATGGGCGCTGGGAGGACACGCCCCGTCACTTCTGTCATGTCATTGTGAACCACAATGCCAAATTCCTTCAGGTAGGGGTCCGGGCCCCCGACCATGCTGTTGCTTTTGACCTGGGGAACGAGGAGAAAGTTGTACGCTGATTTCTCTTGTCCATTTCTCTCTTATTCAGCATTTAAGCTGATTGAGTTCATATCAGCAACTCAAAAACCACAAGTCCTTAGAGAAAAATCAACCAAATGCCATCTGCTCCAGTTGCTTTTCTTACTCCCACCCCAAGAGGGAAACAGCACTCACCAGTCTGCTGATCTCTTCCTGTCTGTCGGGGGCTGAGCGAGCTGTAGCTTTGATCATGGTGGACGTCTGGTTGTCGGTCAGTTTCTTGATACAGCGCTGGCCTGCTACTATGTTACAGACCTACAGGAGCAGGATGAAACATTTGATTAATTCAACAAACGGCAGCAAGAAAATTAGTGTCGGTGATCGTCAAACCCTGAATTAAAATAATGATATTAAGCCTCAAAACAGCCTCTTTCTCACCTCCAGGGGAAGGTAGGTGTGCTTCTGTTCCTGCCCTACTTGCAGACACGGTAAATGTGGATATTTGAGCTGCAGATTGTACTTCTGCTTGAAATACTGCGCTACTGTACACTCCATGGCTTGGCCGTTCTCAAGTTGTAACGGGAACCTGTGAATACATGGAAAATGTGAAGTGAAGCACACAGAATAAAGTATATAAAAGAAAAACACAAAAAGGAAAATATGACCAAAGCTGCATTAATTGTGTATTTACAAGGTCTTAAAATTGTTATGCCTTTTTTAGTACACTTAAGTACACAACTGCTGCATTTTAGTAGTAGTCGGCTACTCCCAAAAGATATTCCAGCAGTGATTAATCGCGGGAGATATCACATTCTTATTCACCAAATAACAATGATCAATTCGTCAAAAAGGTCTGAAATACAACTGTTTGACTGCAGTAACAACGCGACTGCTTTCTTGCAGGCACCGCGGGAGATATTGCCACGGCTTTAATACCTGCCCAGGAAATTTTGAGCGTCAAAAACACTTAATTTCCTTCATTCTGGTGAATTTTTATGCACCAATTTATGGTGGAAATGTTTTTATTTATCTTAAGGAAATTCAGGCGACAGGTGACTCAACCTGCAGAGCGCTCTCAGCGCTCCTCCGGTCACAGTGACACCCTGCAGCAGCCGTGGACTCATGTCATGAGCATCATATTTCCTCTGTCACACACTTCCGATTGTTTGATGCGTTTCTTCTAACAAAATGAGTCGTGATTAGTCCACGAGTGCCGTTTTTACTCCTCGTGTAGACGGTGCACACAAGCTTCTGTCTGTGCTCATCTCTCCGTGTTTTGACGCTGTTGTCTCGGTGCATTAAACATCGCCTATCCAGCAGTGCCCGGCTGCAAGCTTGTGTGTAATGCAGCCTCTGGACGTTTCCACTCAGCCCTTGTGGTCCGAGCCCACCCACCCCCATGGGTTGCAGTTTTCATTATTTTTCAATACAGGTTTTAATGTTTACTATAATATAATGAATTTTGAGAGGGGGCACAAAAGCTCATTTGGACAGGCACTGCCGTGTCGCCGGCACCGAACCGCAGATTAGTCTGCAACGATGCCCAGTGTTGACTAGTGGTTTTGATAGTTGACTATTCTGTGAAACCCCGAGCACATCCAATGTTGCCTTTGCTTACATATGAGGGTGAACAAACTGATGTGTAGGCACTTACGTTTGGTGGCTGGCAGGTCGGCGTGTAACATTGCACACACGGTACTTCCTCTTCATTTGACCACAGTGTGTGACCTCCACTTTCAAACCTTTTTAAAAAAAAAAACATACAAGAAAGAACATTAAAGATGTTGCATATAGTTGCTGCAATAGTTTGAGATCTTTAAAATTAGCAGGTTGGAATCTCCTGTTCCTCTACTGCCGTTTTCAGACCACGATAAAGACAAATGCTGACTGGGCACCCAACTGTAGACGGAGTGTTTCAGCTCTCTCCAGTTTCCCCTTTACACATTTGTCACAACTCGACCCAAAACACAAACGGAAACAGAAAATTTAGAGAGCTTACGAGTGTCTGCCGTAGAAAATATGCAATCGAAATTCCACACTGTCTGAAAAATCCCATTATGTCCTGCAAGGTTGGTTCTTTGAGTATTTACAATAACAGAAGAGAAGACAGAGACTGGAGTTGTAGCAATAAAAGCTGTATTAAGTTACGAATACTTGTGTGAATCTCATGGACACATCTTTTTGAGAAACACAATCCTTTATAACCCTTAGGTTAAGAACAAGTGCTCATCATTGGTGGAGGCTAAGCAGCGTGTATGTGTAGTGGGTCTACAGCATGATTATGTGTGAGTGGGCGCTGCTTCTTTTAGTTCTTACACTCTGCATGAAAACAAACATGCATGTGCCTCGCAGGCCAACACCTCTCGGTAATCTCTGTGTGGAATTTGATACACAGTGAGTCACAGAAGTTGTGTATATAACGTGTGTATGTTTGACTTGTTGGTAAAGGTCAGCGTACTGTATGTGTGCGGGGGTGTGTGTGCGCTGGTATCGAGTGCTCACCTCTTATTTCCTTTGTGAATTTGACGCGCTGTGAGTCCGTCAGTGGTTTGGTCTGTTCGTTGATGTTCTGTATATCTAGCACCTCGCACATGAACTCGATCACAGGCTGGGCGCGGTAGAAAGCGGTGGCTGACACTGAGGGGGGTGAGGGGGGGTGGGGGGGGGAACAGATATGAGAATTATTCAGCAAATCAGCCCCATAAATCAATCAACTACAAGTAAGCCAAATGAGTCCATGATGCTGTATATCTCTGTATATCTCTGCTGTGGGGATGCAGCGGTTACAATAGGAGCTTTAAAAGCACCTTCTTGCAGCCGTAATGAATGTCCTGATCTCATTAACAACGACTAAATATCTTTCCACAAGAATGACTTAGTCTCCTCAATGTAACCAAGTGGATACAAACAAACAAACAAACTATCTAGTGAGCAAATAATCTCAGTCAAGTAAAACACCAGGACCTGTGTTTATAAAGTATTTTATAGGACAATGAGTCCCTGTCTCGTAGAGTAAGACAGTTAGTGTTTTTAGTGTCAAGCAGACATCCCCGCTACCTACTTCACTCTTAACAGATTAAGGAACTGGTTTTAGTGCCAAAATGCCTTGTGAAATACTGAGTTTTACAATTTCAACTGACTTAATGGATGTGCAGCCTGGTAACAGCCCTGTGTTTAAAAAAACAAAAGCAAGGGGGGGATGCATTGTTGGGAGAGAGACAATTGAAAACAAACCTGAAGTTCAATTTGAGTAATAGATATGGGTAGGGTCTGAAATTAACTCTTTTCACTGCCTGCCACAAGTATTATTATACTCAGAAATTGTATCTGCCACTTTTGAAATTTTCATTTTAGATCTGATGTCATTCAATGTTCTATATATTTTACATAAAAAACATTATATGCATGGTAAATTACAGTGTTCGAATTACACTGGGGCTTCTGGGGGAGCCCTATTTTTGGCGGAGGGAGGTTACTGTACTGTAGCAGATAGTGGAAATAAAATGAACACAATCAATTGCTGATTACCAGAGATCGTGTGCAGACAAATACATTAAATCTTGTAGAGGATTAAGACACGATACCATTATTTATATTGGTCAGTTAACACCCACATCAAATATCAGCCTGATACAGAATGCTTTTAAATTGATGTATACAAAGCAAATATTAAATCTAAGGTCTTACCGTCGATGTTGAGCATCATGTTCCACATGGCAGGACGGACAGACTGATGGAAACCAAACCACACCTCCCTGCCTCCACCCAGAGGATGATAGTAGCCCTCCGGAGGGGAGAAAAACGAACGCCCCACAGGAGTATACCTGAGCACACAGATCACAAGATTACTTTTTAATAATCAGACAGATTTATATTCAAATTTGTTTATTATGGAAAATATTTGGGTTAAACAGCTAAATATAAAACTTTTCATAGACACATAGACGAATCATAGCTATAACTCAAAAATACATTTTGGTTTCTGAATCAGGTTAGACATGAAAGCACTGGAGGGCCATTAAGAGACACATTTTATGTTTGCGAGGGGTTTGCAGATTAATATAAAATGGTATTAAATCTGACAAGTGTGCACTTAATTATCTGTGTGCAGTGAATTGATTTTCCCTCATGCTGCAGAAGTGTCACCATTTCAGTGTGATGTGATATCCAAATCAAATTCAACAGAAATTTTAAAATCCATTTAGAGATGGACACAAATATATCAGTGACGCAGCGCCCTGTGGTGCAGTTGTTATGGTGTTGTGGTTCAAAAAGCTGCTGTTCCGTAATCAATTCCATAATCCAAAACGTAATTTGATTGTGATATTATTTGATCCCGGAGACACATGACGGCAGGATATTAAATAATACAGACAAATAAAAGATGAAAAGCAATAAGTCTGTCAACAGATGTAGAAAAAAAGATGTGGGTGGTGTGTTTGTGAGAAGGCAGAGGTTTGAGAGTCGGTACCTCATGGAGGGCAGATGCCGTGTGATGACATCCAGAGCCTGAACCGAATCTTCGGGGACCTCGTTAAGGTGACCCGACAGGGCTTCCAGCAGCATCTGAAGACTGACCACAGACACCCACTGCAAAGACACCTTGAACGTTTGATCTTTACCCTCACCAGGCAGAGTCACCTCCAGATCCACCTAAAGATGAGAGAGAGAGAGAGAGGAAGATGAGGACACAGAGGGGAGGGGAAGGGGACAAAATGGAAAGGAAGAAATAAAAGATGAGCGGAGGGGAATGGATTGAAGAACAGGTGAGGGGGAGAGATAAAAGGCAATAAATACCCAAGGACAAGATTGAAATAAAGAGAGCAACACAAAGAATCCTTAAATAGGTTTGTCTTTGAAATGACAAAAGATGTTAAAACATTACATGAGCACAGCCACACAGAGTCGACAGGTGTAAACAAGAAGCAAAAAGCTGGGGAAATTCTGATGAGAATGTACAGTAGTACAGTAGTAGTTTAAACAAAAACAAGGCAGTTTTTTTCCATTATACTTTGCTTAAAGTGGCAGTAGGCAGTATAGTTTTGGCATCATTGGGCAAAAATTCCATAATAACCCTTCAGCATATTGTAATTCAAGTGTTCTGAGAGAAAACTAGACTTCTGCTCCTCCTCATGGCTCTGTTTTCAGGCTTTAAAAAAATCTAGCCTGTGACGAAAGACTTTGATCAATCACAGGTTATTTCAGAGAGAGACGGTTCCTATTAGCTGTGCTACGGTCATGTGACCAGAACTTGACATTTCTTCATCAGATTTCACAATGGTGGCGGCGTCACAAACTTTCTCATTTTACAGCTAAACCTCACACTACAAGATGAAAACATTTGAGGCTAGAAATAGCCATTCATTTAACATAATATTGATTCATATTTGATCAGCGCTGCCTAGTTTGACCGCTTGGTCGGAGTTCGTGAGTGATTGACAGCCGGCTCTCATCGACGGCAGATCAGCTCTTACTGCCTGTTTTCCTCCAGTTTGTAAAATCTTGTAGATGCCGTTAGGAGCACCAGAGGACACAGAGGCACATGATTTTTTTTCAGGTTACCTTTTTCATGCACTGCTGTCACAATATAGCGTTTTATAAAAATAACTTTTTTTAAAATCATATTTGCTCTAATCTCGCCTACTTCAGCTTTAATTCAAATCGCAGACTTTTTTTTTTGCCAAACATCAACACTTGCGGTCAGGTAAGCATTTGCAAATAACTTCAATTGAGGATCAAAAACTGGTCTCACATTCCTGGTCCAGACTTTCCAGACCGATTCAGCTGGCAAGCTTTCACTTACAAACCCACAAACACTCAACCTAATCCACTAAACCATTTATATGCCTACCATCTCGCGCCTAACATACTAACAAATCACTGGGTTTAGATTCTTAAATGAAAACTGTTTCTCTTTATGAATCCTTTAGAGACTATTGATTCTTCAACATGACAAACAAATTAATCTGTGTACATGCTGATGACACGAGGGGTCAAGATGTGTTTGAAATACCAACCCTATCTCTCCCAATTGGCAGTGGATGTGCTGTGTACATGTTCCTCTTCCCATCGTAGCCAGGTTGTCGATCTCCAAAGATCTGCATCTTGAAGTGCCGCACCATGGTGTCCACCACTTCCCTAGAAGACGGGGACAGCGGGAGGTGAGCCAAAAACACAGACGTACCAGTAACTTAACATTTTCATACTGCAAGTTTCTTTTTCCTCACTTCGCCATTTATTAGTATCTAAAACATGTTGCACCTAGTAGACGAGTTTCTCCTCGGGCAGTCAGTGGTTATAAAAGCTACAGATGCAATTGGCATCTGTAGCTTACAATTAAATTATTAAAACTTCCCCGTCCCCATGTGCATCTTCGGTAATATTTACCTGTTGACCCTCCGAGGCCGTTTCTCAGGCTTGATGTCGATATCATAGTGATAGACATCAATCTTGGGAATCTGCACCTGGAAGTGGTTCGCAAGGAGCCGGATGGGTTTCCCCACCGTGCCGAGGCCGGGACGCCGCGGAGGCTGAAACAGAGAGGGAGGGGCGGGCGGGCCTGGAGAGAACAGAGAGAAAAACTGATTGTGAATTACCAGAGTTTATGAGGGCTTTTATTGACACTGTTGACATGCAAGTTAAGAATATCAGTAACCTTTTTCATTTAAAATGTTTAATTCACACAACATTTGTCAACTTCCTCCTCTCAGCGAAGGCTTAATCTACCAGACTCTTGAAAGAAATGCATGGATTCCTCGCCACAAAAGAACTACCCTTCAAATAAAGCATGTTTGGCGTTTATTTTGAATGTGAACAAAGGAGGCGACAGTGAAAGCGTGAGTGCTTATCTTTGCATTAGATGTCAGATTTAAAAAAAGATGAATGTGCACGGCGTAACGCCAAGCTTGTTGCAAACCATCTCATCAGTGACACCTGCTTGAATGCACTGAAATGGCCTCGCTGACCCAGAGGCGCTCATAACATAGACGGTTTGATTGATCCGTAACTCTGGCCCCTGACCTACATGGGTCAACAAGGGGCTGGCGAAACAATGACCTCCCAATTATCCTCCGGCCCGCCCCCAGCTCCACCCAGACACACAGGGCGCCCACCCCTCACGCCGAGACAAAGAGCGAGCTCCTCTCAGACAGACAGCAGCAGGGCCATATGGAGGGGGTGCCACGCAGAGGGTCTGGGATTACCGTTGCACGCGGTGCACACCACACACAATGCATACAGTGTATGCATGTACACAGGTGACTGACACAGGTGTGGTGCCTGTGAATCTTGTATTGTAGCATAAAAAGCTGCGAGCATGGGAGGAACACAACGTCTTTAGTTATCCCGCTACTTATTTACATTAGCATGAGCGAAAGGAGGCCCTGTAATGCCTGCTCTGTCCGTTAAAAAAAGGCAATGCATCACTCTGTACAAGAGCGTCTGCTTAAAGAGGAACCACACACAGTAGATCTGAATTTAGTCGGGTCGAAAGACGAAAAAAGACAGAGCACACTCGAAGGCAAAAAAATATATATATACAACCGCTATTAAAATAACATTGTGTTGGTGGTATTGAGGGAGGTTGGAGGAGGCTGCTTAAAGCTTTTGTTAACTGACAGCTAAGGGACTGCGGGGGTCCTCCTGAACTCCATGCACCCACACGCTCCAGTTAGCAAGTGAAGCGCGAGAGCACGGACAATCGGGACCCTCCCCATCGCTTCCTGAAAACACGCTCCCGAACATGCCCTCATCTAGCCTGGGCCCCAAATCACCTCCTCTGCTCCCCGCTACCCAATCCTCCTCCTCCTCCATCTCCATCACACAAAAACAACCCATTAGCTTGATTATATATATTATACTATCATTCGGCTTTTCTACATCGTTATTATGCTCGCGATACAGTCTCGAATAAGAAGCTATTCGTCACATTTCTGTTTGTCTTTGTCACGACTTGGATTAAAAAAAACATCTGATGATTCACTCTACTTTGTCCCGCTGGCCTTGTTACCGATGGCAACAAAAAGGCATACCACGAGCACCGTGTGTGTATAGTTCTACATTATGTATCGCAGGCACTGCAAGTGCATCGCAATTCAATAGTAAGCTCAAGTGCATTCCTTTATGCCTCCATTTTGGTGCGTTGTGTTGATGGTGTCTGCTGAAAGCTTTACAGGCAGGAAAATGTGTTTGTGTAACATCCTGTCTTCGGCTGTAAGTACATGGGGGAGGACAAAAGTGTTTGATACAACACCACAACCGCGAACTATATGACCACAGAAATTACCATACAGCTTTTATACAAGGTTGACCTTTCACAAAGCTAATGCATATTGAAGAACTGCTGTACTCAGGGTTTCTGCACAGACTTAAAGACCTTTTAAATACCACATAGATGCAATTTAACACCTGTTTCAAAGATTATTTTCATTATGCATTAATCTGACATGTTCGATTAATCGTTTAGTCCAGTGTTTCGTACCCAAATTTTTTTTCTTGGGACCCACTCTTTAAAAATAACAAACCATCGCGACCCAATTCAAAATAAGCCTCATCTATAGAAATGAACGTTCCTGACTACTTTTACTGCCATAACCTTATATTATCTTGAAAAGGTAAACCAGCCATTTCAATTAGAAGTAATCGTTTGATAAATCACAACTTTGTTTTATGCGTGTTATTGAAAATGTATACACACATTAAATACATTATAAATAAGACCAAATAAATAACAGGCTCTCGTGTTTTTCATCTCATCAGTAAACAAACAGAATGTACGCTAGCCTTTCATATTTGATTCAACGATATAAGTAGGCTGCAATTATTAGAACAATACGAGCATTCAGGCTCCCTCATATGGAAGAAATTCTGAAAAAAAAAAATTTGGCGACCCTAATAACATCTCCGGTCTTTGGGAATGATTGGTTTAGTCTATAAAATGTCAGAAAATAATTGAATATGTTTTGACAGACAAGCAGAATGCACCAAAATATTGAGCTTACCAGGATATTAAAAGCATCAAATCCTCACATTGGAGAAGCAGAAACCAGAGAACGTTTGGCATTGTTGCTCAAAAACATAACTTAAACGACTGATCGATTATCAAAATCTTCTGAAGATTGACTAGTTGATTCGTTCTTTAATTGTTACAGCTCTAGATCATACCATCCAAAGTATGAAAGCATGATGGAAAGCCAGTAGGGACGATATGATCTAGAATTATTTATTAAGCAGTCTGCAACCAGTAACAAACTACTACTGCCTTCGCCAGGCAAGAGAAAAGTTAAGTAATTTTATTATCTACTAAGGCCTTTTTTGAGGAATCAAAATTAAACGTCAAGACTTTAAGATCTGCAGAAACCCTGCGTGTATTGAATTATATGACATTGTACATGGGTTTCTATTTTTCTCTACTGCATATACAGGTACTACATAAAGGGATTTACTCCATGTGAGCAGCACACAGAGAGTTCGAGGTCTTCCTCTTCCACTTTCACCAAAACCAGAGATGTACCTATATATAGCCTCCTCAGCTGCCACACTACTACGCTTAGATATGCGCGTGTCTGAACACAAAATGCCTGAACTCATCCTTCCTCTACTAACCCGTCTACTAACCGCAGCCAACGACACCAACCGCAACTGAGGGTCTTTAAATAAACAGTTTATGGCTCCAACTAAGAATAATGTTTTCATTAGTGAATTAATAGTTTAGAGCAGTTACAATGTCCTTAATCCCAAACTGATGTCTTCATATTGCTCGTTTGTCTGACCAAACAGTCCAAAACCTAAATATATTCTGTTTACTATCACATAAGATGAAGAAACACATTCTCACAACGCAGCAGCTGGAGATGGGAAGTGTTTGGCTGTTTTTGCTTTAAAAAAATAACTGACATGATTAATTTGATTAGCAAAACCGTTGCAGAATTGTCTGTCAATCAACCTAGTAGATAAATAGACCTGTCGTTTCAGCTCTAAATGTGATTCTAACACCATTTCAGTTAATTGGGTTTGTTGTTTTCCTTCATTCATCACCGTCTCAGGTTAGTTTATGTGCGCAAACAAAATGACGACAACAAAACAGTGGAAAAGATACCAAATGTATGGCTGCAATATGTAGGATAATTGATTAATCTGCTGATTGTTTTCTATTATATATCAATTTAGTCTATGAAGCATCAAGAAAATAGTGAAAAATTGCCAATCACAAGCCCAAGGCGACTTCTTCAAATGTCTCATTTTTTGTGACCAATAGTCCAAAACTCAAAGATAATCAGTTTACTATCCTCTATGACAAAGAAAAGCAGCAAATCCGCTCATGTGAGAAGCTAAAAAACAGTGAATGTCTTGCATTATTTCACTATTTTTTCTCGCGAAAATGGTCATTTTTCTGCATCAACTAATCAATTGATATTTCCAGCTCTAACTAAATGAATTCCACCGGGTGCTTTACAGCACCCCACTGCACCTACGGATGGGTTAAAGGCAGAGGTCAAATTTCACATATGTACCTGTATGTATAGGATAATTCTAATGAAGTTCAAGACATCATAACAACAACAAGCAAGCACGAGGGGTATGCTGTAAAAGAAACTAGAGTAAATGTTGGGGTAAATGTTGGGTCACTTCAGTATTTTGTACTGCATGAGAAAAAAAAAACACAACTTGGCCTACATTCACGCAACAGAGAATATTTTAGTGCCCCAAACGTTCATGGGGGGAAAAAAAACGGGCACATGCAAGCAAGCAGACATAAAAAATTCTTCTAATATGAAAAAATTCAGGAGGAACATCACATGATCGTCCCGGCTATCCAACACTACAGAGCGCTACTTAATCAGAAATTAGATGAAAGCTAAAAAAATATACAGAAGAACATTATGTCCATCTAGAAGACACTCCCTCTTAAGTGATTTCTTTTCTGAATACGCCCTTCTTTCTTTGTCACATGCATATTTTGATGATAAAAATGTACATTTTTCTATGCTAGTGTGTTTTATAGCAGCCTTTCATGCATTATTGAATTGATCTGAACAAGTGTGTGAATCCTTTCCAGAATGAACTATCAATAAAACATTTTAAACAGAGCTAGAGAAGACATAAAGAGACCCTACAGACTTGTCCAAAAGTGGCATTTAGTCCTCCATTTAAAACAACTCATCAAGCTTCCTGCATAATTTTTACACTTCTGCTCCAAGTGAGACAGCGCTGCAGCTACTTTGAGTCACAGAGGAAGTGAAATTAGCTTTTTCCTGGCGCAGAAAATGACAGATGCACCGGAGCCAAACAAGTCTTTCTGCTCCTTATGTAGTCGGGAGTGCATCTTGGATCCAAAATTGACCACCAGCGTCTTCAAGGAGCAACACAACACGGCGCAAAGATTATCGCCTGCCTGTCCAAACTACGCTTCTCTTCACTCATCTAATGTTTAAAAAAAACATGAGACTGTGTGTGTGGTGTGCTCACACTTGATGAGAGGGGGTTTACTCCTCGTGCACTGTAGAGCCTACTAGTAATGCTGTTGCGTGTCCCTAGTAACCACAGTGTGATCGAGCAGAGAGACAGCTGGGCTTAAGCTAAGCACGAGGATGATGGCTTGGCCGGGTGATGAGTCAGAGACTAACAGCACTGAGCGGGGAGCGCGCTCACGCCCACACCTACAAATCACCTGGATTAAAAGGTACTACACTGGACTGTGGAAAAGGCTCAGCTACTGAGAAGGACCCATTCACAAGAAGGAACTATCCGCCACTCAGTGCGGAGAAGTTTACTTCTTAGCTGCTGCTTCAGGAGCAACTGATTTTGACTTTAACTGATGAGTTCAGATTACATTACATACAGCCAATGGATGCATTTCTCGACAGGCAGTACAGCTGCTGAAACAACACACATATCCAGTCTATGCGTAATAGCTCATGCTGCTATCATAATCAAACATCCCCATATTTTACCGGGAATTGTCGTCATTTATTTTCCTCCAGGCTTTTTGCCCTTCATGCACCTGTCTCTGCATGCAGCGGAGTCATAGATTTTGGGATAATCATGAATTTCTCGCTCAAGTTATGTCATTTTGAACTCGAGTGGGCTCATCTTTGCCTCAGTTCACGCCACCTTCAGTAAAATTGCTGTCCGACTGCCTTCATTTACGTCTTTCCTGTGACAATCTATGCATTTGTGTCAACCGCTTCAATTCTGAACACCACTTCAACTTCAACAGTTGCACCTAAACAATAAGAACAGATGAAACGAGCTGCTTTGTGAATACATCCCAGGCCTACATCACATCATTACACACAACCCTGCCTAAAGAATTCTAAACACACTAGCCGTGTTTCCATTCACATATTTTTTACACACATTTTGAATTATCTCATTAGAAAAGCTGTATGGAAATGGCTAAGTTTTTACGCTCGCTTGAGGTGGTTTTTGTCTTTGTCGGAAAAAAAGAGTTGATGCGCTACATGCTGTATAGAAAAACGCCTTTGCCGAATAAGTTCTGACCTAGCGAACATTTAACTCACGTGTCTGATGATCAGCCGTTTCCCCCGTAGAAGTCTTCTCGGATATTCCCATTATGTGTGATGGCTTGTCTTTGTCGCCGGACAGAATGGAAAAATGGTCAATAGGGGTACAGCGATACATCGATTATGGATCAATATATCAATTCAACGATCAACAGTCCGATATCGCCGATTGCAAAGGGAAAATATCGAGATACGCCTTTATTTTGAAATCCAACATGCCACGTCTGTGTCACCGTTTCCGTCCAAGCGCAGCTCCTTCCTTTAACATTCATACAGTGCTTATACATGAGAAATGTGGCTATTTTTATTCTTTTTATTAAGAAAGAAATTTAAAATGTCTGGAAAAAGCCCAGTAATAAAATTGTCAAATCATATTTTAGTTGTTTTTTTGTGAGTTGATATAAATATATGTCGTTAAATAGGCATAATGATATCGCCTCATATCAATCGCGAGCCCCTGAATTGAATCTGAATTGTATCGTGGCAGACATTGTGATATCAGCAAATATATTTTTGTCCAAATAATCAATATAATATTGTATCGTGAAAAAACTTGCGATTTACCGCCCTAGTCAATACTAGTTGACATTAAAGAATAGTTCAAATTTGCCCAATTGAAACAAATTCCTGAAGACTTCACTCCATTTTTCTCTCGCAGATATAGTTAGATGGCTGAGGCGATTTGTTTTGTTTCCGGTTCACTTCCTCTACTAATTCTTCTACTGTGTTTACTGGCGGATTACAGCCATGCGTAGCCTATAACGCCAACGTCTGACCAAACTACGCCATAGCCGATTTTATTCCCTCCAAACACGCCTAATTTGCATTTCTTTTTTTTGTGTGCTTAAAATTTGGACAATTAATTGGAAAGACAGCCAGACATGGTTTGAAGAAATCACCCTACAACTGAACCAGAGGAAGTTGACTTTTCAAATTAAAATCTGCAACACTAATTTCTCGAGATTTGCGCATTTCTACGCAGGGTCGGATTGCTATTGGTTGTTTGTCTATCAGTTTTAAAAAAGCATCATTCTGGTATCCCTTTGCTGATTGCAGAATTGAAACTGATCTTATCAAAAGTGTATGTCACTTAATACATCTGTTGAATACGTTAGGCATTCAAAAGCACATGAAAAAAAACTTGCATCCTAGTATAGGCCAACATGAGTGTAAAAAGGTCTGACACTGGTACTGGACACTATACAACCATGCTGCTGTATCCCTATTTATCATTATTAATTAACGTGAGTAAATAATGTCTGCAATATAGCAAACCTACATAAAAACACTCCACTCTACAAAGGTAAACATGCATTAAACACTAGTCCTCCCTGAGAAATGTAGCTATGGGCTTGAGGAAATCCTGGAAGCACCAGGTGTGTTTTTTTGCAATGTAGCAGCAGCTGCTGTTATCATAGATAAGAACTTGGATGGCTTGCACTGATTACGTGTGTGTAGCTCACACACACACACACCTGTGGATGATTGTACAATATCTCACAAACATTCCCCTGGATGCTCACACTGCAGCACCTGTTTTAACATTTATTTAAGCACTTAAAATAATGCATCTAGGTTTTTCTTAAATGCCACCATCTATTTTTTTTTTCTATAGAGCAACAAAAATAAACAAATTCTTCACTGTGGCAAAAAAAATTGATTTTCTCTGCAAGCTGCACTCAATTCTTGCATGTACTTAAAATAATGCATCTAAGTTTTCTGAAATGACACCATCTTTTTTTTTCTTCTATAGAGCAACAAAATAAACAAATTCTTCACTTTGGCAAAAAACTAAATTTGATTTTCTCTGCAAGCTGCACTCAATTCTTGCATGTATAAGGGCACATTTCACAATCAAAATGAGGAACTATGTAGAAATAAATGGAGGTAAAGACACATTTTGCCTATAATAAAAAAATGGCCTGTGCATTGCATCGCTGGGTGTATATTCAAGATTCAAGAGTTTTATTTGTCATTTGCACCTAAGTACATTTGAATTCTGAGCAGTTTACATATATATTACGTATATAGGAAAACAGCTGATTTTCTGTCTACATGCTTTATCATTAGATCCCTGCATCCCTTAACATAATGCATCTGGGTTTTTCTTAAATGCCACCATCTTTTTTTTTCTATAGAGCAACAAAAATAAACAAAATCTTTACTGTAGGCAAAAAATTCATTTTCTCTGCAAGCTGCACTCAATTCTTGCATGTACTTAAAATAATGCATCTAGTTTTTTTTTTAAATGCAACCATCTTTTTTTGTTCTATACAGCAACAAAAATAAACAAATTCTTCACTATGGCAAAAAAAATAATTTGATTTTCTCAATTCTTCGTGCATGTAAGGGTGCATTTCACAATCAAAATGAGGAACTATGTTGAAATAAATGGAGGTAAAAGACACATTTTGCCAATGATTGCATGTGCATTGTGCATTGCATCGCTGGGTGTTATATAGGAATACAGCTGATTTTCTGCATGCATTTATCATTAGATCCCTGCATCGCTGCAAAGTGCCTTTGTTATCATATAGGAGGAATAATATGGAGCTGGCCCTGCAGATCTGATCGATAAAAGCGCCATCCATCCATCCCTGCTGTGTGTGCTAACCACAGTCGCATGGCGGGGTTGAAGCAATGACAACCTCTCAGTAGATTACTTTGTCACAAAAACAGTTCATTTAAACTGCTTATAATGTGTTTTACTGCACGTTTTATGATTGTTTTCCCACCCTATTGCTGTCATCTTGGACGGAGACGGAGAGACGAAGAGACGCACTGTTCCTCCTCCTCCTCCTGATGGCGTTGGTACAAATTTAAATGGTTTTTTAAAGCTAAAATATTTGACACAGGTTGTATATTTTTGGACAAACTCGACGGGGTTTTGTGTGTTAGTCGTTTGTAGGAATTAGGAGCGTATTATGGTGGAAACACGTCGTGAACAAACAACGTAAACACACCACCACGACGCGGAAGGAAGGTCCTAGTTAAATCCCCACACACACACACACACACACACACGCACACAATGCCTACGAAACACGACGAGCAGACACATAATAATCGCGCACACGTTTACTAGGTAACCGATTTTAAACACGGTGTAAATAAAAGTCACATTATAAACACACAAACTGGGCCTTTAGTTTGTTTTTGCTCCGGAGGCCTCGCTTTGAATCCGCGGTCTCCAGTGACGCAACGCATCCGCCTCACACGCGCCCAACAAACGGCTCTCTCTCGCCTCAGTAACCGTTAGTTTCTTTCTCTCTTTATATTCCTTACCGGGTCCGAGCGCTTCCATGGCCGAGGCCTCTCTCTCCGTCTCTGTCCCGGCCTGGCGGCTCCGTACCGACGCTGATATTGGGGGCGGTATCGCGAAGCTTAAAAGGTGTCTAATTTAAGAAAAGGGGGGATAATATATAGATAGATGCGCTGATGACTGCTGACTGAACTAACTGACCTGAGCTACCAACGCTGCTGCTGGTTTCTGGGGGATTTGGGGAAACTGCGCATGCGCGAAGTTAGAAGCCAGTCTGCGCATGCGTAATTTGCTGTACCGCACTGACGTATCATCGAAATGTAAATACACTTGACAAGAGAAAACGGTCAAATGTGGTATTTTTGCTGTACCTCAAAACTAAACCTGTCTGACTAGTACAGCGGTCAGCAACCTTTACTATCAAAAGAGCCAAAACAATCTGGCTGGAGCCGCAAAACATTTGAGCATTGTGATGAAGGTAACACAGTTTATAGTCTAAGTATAAAGTATGACTTTATTCTTGTAATATTACGACTTTTTTTCTCATAAATTTCTGACTTTATTCTCGTAATATTACGACTTTTTTTCTCATAAAGTTCTGACTTTATTCTCGTAATATAACGACTTTTTTTCTCGTAAAGTTCTGACTTTATTCTCGTAATATTACAACTTTTTTTCTCGTAAAGTTCTGACTTTATTCTCGTAATATTACGACTTTTTTTCCTAAAGTTCTGACATTATTCACGTAATATTATGACTTTCTTTCTCCTAAAGTTATGACTTTATTCTCGTAATATTACGACTTTTTTTCTCGTAAAGTTCTGACTTTATTCTCGTAATATTGCGACTTTCTTTCTCGTAAAGTTATGACTTTATTCTTGTAATATTATTTTTTTTTCTCGTAAAGTTATGACTTCATTCTTGTAACATTACGACTTTATTCTTCTAATATTTCAACTTTTTTCTCGTAATATTACGACTTTTTTCTCGAAACGTTATGACTTTATTCTGGAAATCTCTGATTTTTTTTTCCCTTAATGTGACCGATGTGCAACTATTGCATTGTAATGCAAAAAACAGGGTTTAGTTAGTTAGGTTTTTAGGGAAAAAAATCGGAGATTTCCAGAATAAAGTCAAAACTTTACGAGAAAAAAGTCGTAATATTATGAGAATAAAGTCAGAAGTTTACGAGAAAAAAAGAAAATAATACGTAAAATGACTTTATAATATTATGACTTTATTCTCAAAATCTCTGATTTATTTTTTTCCCTCAATGTGGCCCTAATACTCTGTCGTACCGTCGTACCATAGACCTACAACAATGATGAATAAAAATGAAAATGTAAACAAAAAACAGTTATTCATTTCCATTTTTATAAATCCACAGGGAGCCACTGGAGAGGGGCTAAAGAGCCGCATCCGGAGATGCAGGTTGCAGACCCCTGGACTAGTATGAAGAATGAACTAAAACTGCTAAGTAAATCTTTGTTGATTATGACTGACAAAAAAGCTGTTAAATTATTCTCTTTATTTGATATGTACAAATTAATTTGAGATGAGCCCTGTTTCTTTTCTTTTCCTTTTTCTGTTTTTATTCATTTATTTATTATTTTATTATTACATATTATTATTTTTTTATTACTTGTTCCTTGACCAGTTTTACTTTATTTTTAATCACTTTAAATGTTATCTTTGATATATGTTGTTGCCCATGTTCAACCTAAAGATGTTTTTCTTACTGTTATGATATTTGACAGTGCCTTGTTGTATGTATATTTGTGATAACAAATAAAAAAAAAATTTAAAAAATCAATGTAAATACACACAAGTTACCTAATCAACACAAGGTGAAGTAAAGCATTATGAATAAATAATACTTTGGAGAAAAGCAGTGGTGAAGAAAGTATTTTAGCAATATAAAGCACATTCACTCATATACTGTACTTTAGTGCTGTGCTCAGATACTTGAGAACAGCACCAACTGTAGGCCACTGCTTGGTACTAGAGTACAATTCATTATTGTCAATTAATTAAGAAATTACTTCAGTGATTCAGTTTTATGGTAGTTACAAATTAATTATGATGCTTTATAATGAATTTAGCCAGCTAGTTTTAACTAGCAGTATATAAAGTAACTTAAATATCAGTCTGTTTATTGTAAATACTGTATATATTTTTATATTGTTTAAATTGTTCATTTTTTTTTCACTTTTGTTTTGTTTTGCTTTTTTTTTACTGTGTTGTATCTTGCTTTTTGTTTTTACTGATGCTTCTTGTATCTGCACTTTCCCCTTTGTTGCGGTGCACTGCAAATTTCCCCACTGTGGGACTAATAAAGGAATATCTGATCTTATCTTATCTTATTGTTTACCTGTTTACATTTCTGGCATTGTGTACATTTACATTTTACACCTTGCTTGTCATTTTTATTGTTTACATTTTGTTTTATTTACACTTGTTCCACTTTGTATTGCATTTTGTAATGAAAAAAAAAATCCGCCCGCCTGAGCATTCCAGGTATTTAAAACCAACTCTCACCAAGCTGTGTCGTCACAGTGGGCGGGTACAAACGTCCCCAGTGGACCAATAGGATTGCGAGAACTGCTCGATTGACACCTCGGGGCCAGCTGTCACGGCGCGCGAAAGATTGAAAAATTGTACTCGGTGTGTTGAAGGGAACAGGCGGGAGGAAGAGAAACAGCCCGACTAAAAGGCTTACTAAATGTACTCTAAAAGTATAAAATAGCATTAATCTCGTAGACATTTTGCTTTTAGACGTCTGTTGTGGCTGTCGAGATTCAACGAAGCGTTGTCTCCGCTGGTTTATTGTTAGAAAAGACCGTTAAACTATCACCAACGGACAAAGATGAGCCTGCTGGTCGCTCAGCAACAACAGGTGAGGAACTGAGCTCACTTATCAGTTGGTGTTTATATTTACATATCTATGTAATGCACAATACTGATATTAGTTATGAGTAATGAAGAAAGCCTGGCATGATTAAAAGCATTACAGTTGGCTAAAAAGACATTAGATAACTGCAGATAGATAGCCAGTTAGCTAGTTAGCTAGGTTTGGTTTAGCTAGCTAGGGGTGGTTGGTTGTAGTCTCGGCCTGGTTTGTTAAGCATCGTACTTTGTTTACCTCTGTTAAAATCATACCTCTAAAAAGATTATAATCTTTTGGATTACTCACTGAAATCAATTACTTGTGTCTGAAATGTTTTATTCATGTATGGTTCATGTAACATTGACTACAACACGTTGAAAGGAAGCTAGCCAGCTAACATACATGTAGGTGCTCATTGTTTGGTTTATTACAAGTCAAGTCAAGTGTATTTCTATAGCACATTTAAAACAACATGAGCTGAGCTTTACAGACATAGGCAGAATAAAAACAGGTCAACAGAGCAGACAACAAAATCACACATATCCACAGACAGAGACCAGGATAAAATACATGAGTAAAAGACTGTTATAATGAGCATTACAAAGGCCAATTAGTAATCAAGGCTTCACTAGTGTAATATAACATCCATTTGGCTGCTTAAAGTCACACAATCGTGTGAATATGCTAACTAGAGAAACTAAGTAATCATTCTGTGTGTTTTTTTTACAAATACAGACATGCTATAACTTTGGTATCCTAAAAAAAGGTCATGCACTGAGTTGTCTGCCACTTTAACCATGACATTAATACCTAGTACCTCTTTAGGGTTTCATTAAAGTATGGTTACAGTACACAGAGCACAATAAGCAACCCTGAATACCAGAATCTGGCCGTGTGTGCCTTTTTAGATTAAGGCTGTATGTATAATAATGCACACAGTGCACTTTCACAGACTAAGCTGCTGGAGTTACCCTGCACTATATTAATTTTTAACAGTCTCTTCTGCACTATATTCACTTTTTTAATAGTTTTCTTCATCTCCTTGTATTTTTATATCTGTTTTTTTTTTTTTTACTTTGCACTACTAACTTTTTTACTGCCTTTTTACTAATATGTTTGCACTATGGAACTGTGATGCTGGAAACTTGAATTTCCCTCGGGATCAATAAAGTTACTATCTATCTCTCTATCTCTCTATCTGCATTACACTGAATGTGTAGACTCATGTAAATAGCCCAAACAGACTGCAGTTCCCCCTATACTATAGAAACTGCACATCTTGATGGGTGAAATCTGTTTTTGTTCCCAGGCTGAGGGGCTCCCGGCACCAGGGAGTGATTCAGACAGCGGGATGGGCTCTCCAGCAGAGGAGATGGTCACAGAGACGGCTAACAAAAGAGAAGCTCTTCCAGGTGAAGTAACACAACAATGGATGATAATCCAGTTTGGGGCAGGGCAGGGGACACTTTGGCTGTGTAAATGAGGGCTCCATTCATGTTAATGTCTATACAATTGCAGGAAACTTGTTTACATTTACATACAGTTTTAGGTATTTAGTGGACACTTAATCACAAAGCTTACGATGAGTGCAGCAGTCACGGTACTATTTGAATGGCATCCCATGATTCTCTACTGTGCAAATTCTCTAAAGGTGTGAAAGAGTAAATGCTATGTAAAAAAAGAAGTGCCTCAAGGACTTGACTGCATGTACAGATTAAATATAATACTCTGTCTTATTTTGAAGAATCAAATTTTAAGTGTAAAGTGTAAATACAAAAAAATAAGGGTCGAGAGAGACAAAAAAAAATAACATACAAGCACAATACACCAGACAAACAACAGAACCAATTTCAGATAAGATGACCAGTTATTTTGGTTGTAGTGTCTCTGCATGTGTGCATAATATATTTGTTTTCTAAATTGTTATTTCGTTTTCAGATTCTGACGACGATGAAGACATCACAGTTCACAGAAAGCCTCATCGTAATGCCATTAGAGACAGCGACAGCGAGGAAGAGGATGCAACTGCGGAGAACAGTGTACACATGGCCGAAGCACTGGTCTTATCTGCTTCCAGCGGGGAGGAGATGGAAACCGGAGAGGCAGAGGAGGAGAGGAAAGAGAGGGGGGCGCAGAAGAACAAGAGAATAAGCCGTGCTCCCGTTGACAGCGAAGACAGCGAACCAGAGCAAGAGAAACGTGGAGAAGTGGAGGAGCAACAGGAGGAGGTGAGGAAGGAAGCAAATTCGATGAAGGAACGGAAGAAGAGCCAGAGGCACCGGGAGAAAAAGGAGAAGCGCAGCAAAGCGATGGAAAAGCTGAAGAAGAAGAAGGAGAGGTTCTCTGAAATGAGCGAGGTTAGTGAAGCTCTCTCAGTGGAGTTTTCTTCTTCTTTTCCTGAGAGAGACAAAAAGATTGGACACTTCTATGTCGTGATAAGTTTGTACTGGAGAACCCAAATAATCAAATTAAGTAATTCAGAATCAAATGATTGTTATAGAATAAGAGTCCCTGATGTGGATTATACTCTATAATTTAAAGATAACTTTTGCATTTCCCTAGAATGCGCCTCTCCCTCGTGCTCTGAATGACAGTGGATGTCTGCTGGGCGACACAGACCTGTTTGACACCGGTCTGGACGATGAGGAAGAGGAAGAAGAGTCTCTGGAGGCCATCCGAGCAGCTGTCAAGCAAAAGATGAAAAAACACAAGGTACAAAAATTTGCGTTTTTGAATCGTTCATTACATTTTTTAAGAAGGAATACTCAAAGCAAGCACTGTGTTTATATGTAAAAGCTGTTAGCAGGAATTTAAGCCCTTCCTTTGTGTTCTTACCACAGCTCAGCTGTTTAGGTGAACTGCTGTGGCACAACACCAGTTTGCAGATGTTGTCTAGACAGGCCTTTGTATGTAATCGGTGTTAAATATCGCTGCAGGATCCTCTCCTGGATGAGGAAGACGAGGAAGATGAAGATGCACCAGAGAAACCCCAGCGTGTGGTATGCATTGCCCAAAATGCTTGAATTTATTCTAAATGCTGTAAATAAAAAAATAAATAATACCAAAAATGTGTGATGTTTCCAGGAGAGGAAAGCTGCTCGCGCGAGCAAAGAGGCAATGAAGCAGCTCCACAGTGAGACTCAGAGGCTGGTCAGAGGTCAGTTTACAATAAACACATCTATTGTCTTTTTTTGGATTTATTGTGGCAATGTGTTAACTGTTTTCTGATAATTACTCTCTAAATCACTCTCTCATGTCTTCCGTGCTACTGAGACGGCATCTTTGACGTGTTCTTCTATCTTTGTAGAGTCTACACTTGGCCTGCCGTACCACATCCCTGAGCCCAAGACCATCGACCAGTTCTTCAGGAAGAGAGCCAGGCCAGAGGGTCCTGCCATGGCGTTGTTGAAGTAAAGACAAACATAACAGATAACACGCATGTACTGTAGGGATGTACCGTGGTATCGAATTGGGTATCGAGAATTGTGGAATTAAGTAATTGGTATCAACTACTAAATTTCTGGTATGGTGACATCCCTACACACATATGTCAGGGCAACAGCTAGCAACATGAGCCAAAAATTACCTTCAACTTTACCAGACAAATCAGATTTATTTTACCAGACTAGTTACCTACCAAAGTCAGCAGCATTTAGTTTCCCCTTTAGTATAATTTCACATTTAATTAAGTTAATTTCAAGTTTTGCATTTATTTCTGTCCCCCACATACAATCAACAATCAATCAAAAGTTTCAAGGCTGCCATAATAAACTTACATGATAATCTTATTCTCTTCAGATCTACAAAGTATTCAGCCATGATGATGGAGACATCGTCACCTCCTCCTCCTCCTCCCACCAACCCACCCAGTGAGCCCCTGCAGCCGTCCACAGAGCAGGACTCCTCTCCCTCTGTAGATATGTCGTCCACTCAGATCCCGCCCATACCTCAACCTGCCGCCACCTCGTCCCCGCAGCAGGAGAGCCTCAGCCAAGCCAGCCTAGATCAAGAATCTGGACCGATGCTTTACCTCTCAGAGAGTCTACATGAGTCCGTCACCACAGATGGAGCAGTGAGACCTGCTTCTGATTCTGGAGAAGAAACGTGTCCTGCTCTCTTAGAACAAAGCAAGGCTGCAGTAATGTCTGAAGCCCTGCAAAAAGAGCCGGTATCTGGGGCTTTGGTGGAACCTTTAGATGCAAAGTGTGGGAGCGTTGATCCAGCTGCAGCAGAGCCTTCCGCGCAGCAGCCCACCAAACCCAAGAAGGACAAATTCTCCAGGCTGAAGATGCTTGGACTGGACCCCCCACCTGTCGCTAAATTGTGTCCGGATGACGGAGCCTTTGTTCAGCTCGAGCCTCCACAGCTCAACCGTGGTAAGTGCTGATTCTTATAGGATTTCAGCCCAGTTAGAAGAGTAATAAATCAGAATAAACCCTTCTACTATTCTACTTCTCTTCTTCAACTAGGCGTGGAGGCCCTGAAGGTGCGTTACCTTCGTCACGTCAAGCCACCGGCTCGCCCTCAAGGAGAGCGAACGATGCAGCTCAACATCGTCCGTAAGGACACCGCCCCGTCCGGCCAGGAAGAGCTGCACAGCGAGTCGGTCACGGTCACTGTTAAAGAGGGAGCAGAGGAGCCTGTTGCAACCAAACCAGGTATGGATACACATAGAGAGGCCAGGGATTCTGGGAAATGAGTTAACTTTGACAGGTGTATTTCAGACTGGGAAACCAGATTTGTTGACCTCTTTTTATAGCAACATCAACGGACAACTTCCTCTGTCCCGTCTTTTCTTAGGAGAGAAGCTGCTGACTCTGAAGCAGCGCCTGCAGCTCGCCATGGCCCAGAGGAGGCAGGAGGAGAGGGAACGCAAGGCCGAGCTGCATCGTCTAGACAATGAAGAGTGTGGCGATGAAGAAGAGGAGGAGGAAGAGATGACCGACGAGTCTGAGGAAGAAGAGGTAAGAGGATGTTTGTTTCTCGCTGCTTTGGAAATTGCTTTATATACATTTTGTGCATTTATCCCTTTTGTACTCACATCAAGCCCGTTATTCTCTTTTACCAGAATGTAGATGACTTACTGGGAGGTGATGATGGTGAGGAGGAGGAGGAGGAGGAGAAGGAGCACGAAGATGAAGAGGGCAGTGTGGCCCACAGTATCAGGAGTACCTCTCCTGTGGCGCTGAACAGACCCTCTGACCTGATTAATACAGATAGCACACTCATGCTGTTCCCCGGCAACTCCTGCTCTCGCACCGGGTAAGTTTGTTTGGAGTTCCTGCTTATGTGTGTGTGTGTCTTTGTAAGTGACTCTAGAGCATACACCTTAAAATAATTCAAATAACAAAACTGCCTTAACTTAACTGACAGATTGTGAGTAAGTCTATTACTTTATCATTACCTGATTGGCCTATTTAGGGGAAAACACCTTGTAAAATACATAGAATAGCTGCATATTGGCATGTCTCAACCACTAAAAACTTCATCATTTATAATTGTTGTAGTTTATTATTTGTATGCGCTGTATGTTTACTCTGTGTGTGTATATGTAGTAAAGCTTCATTTGCAATGTTCTCCTTTTTAGTGATGGTGTCAGAAGGTCTGGTCCTTCTGGACAGGACAGCAGCAGCAATAAGATGGGTGAGTAGAGTGACTTTGTCCACACTTTTATACACTCAAACAGACTAATGTTTAGTTATCCTTATCTATTAATGAGAGAAAATGTTTTAAATATAGTGCTGATGATGTTTTTGGTTTCTCCATTCCACTTGAAAGTGCTCTATTTGGCAGAACACTTTTGCAAAAAATGTGCAACTCACTCTCTCTCGTCCTTGTCGTCTCCAGAAGAGGACGACTCTCTGTCCCTGGTGAAGGACAACAGCCACAACAGCAGCTTTGAGCTGGCAGGATCCATGATAACCTCGTACCAGCCTGTCAATCACCAGCGCTCCGCTGGAAGAACTATCTCCAACTCCTCCTCCATTTTCCGCTCCCCGTCCCCCTGCCTCTTCAGGCCCAGCTTCCTCGGCTCTGCCTCCAAGGTAAGATTAAAAATGACATCATCAGGGGGGTTTGAATTTTGCCAAACCTGCACAGGGTTAAACAAATGGGTTACAGCTCAGTCATTTGATATGTACTCAGACATTCATGTTCAAATGTACACTTGCACCTGCATATACTCCCATTATCAAGAGCCTGTGCAGGAATGGTATGAAGCTATAAGTTTATACAAAGACCTCTCCTAAAAACTCATGGCACGATAAACTGGAATGCATTAAATACAAATGGGGAGAAGCAACTACAAAACAAAGACAGAGAAAATCATTTCAGCATTTATATATCATGTTTGCTGCTTTAATTTCTCATCTTTTTTTCCTCCATCAGAGTTCAGGCAAACTGTCCGAGCGCTCTCTCTGCCTCCCCGTTGAGGACTCCCAGGACTTGTATGCACCTCCGTCCCCAGGAGCAGATTCGGGGCCGCTGGGCGGAGCAGCTTCTTCTTCTGGCCCTGGTCTGGGAGGAGACTCCCAAGGTCGCTTCTCCCTGGAGGACGACACCAACTCCCAGCTACTGGACTCAGACGGCTTCCTTAATGTGGGGCCGCGGCCCGGTGCGCCTCGCTCCCACAAGAGACAGT
This sequence comes from Sebastes umbrosus, assembly GCF_015220745.1. Taxonomy (NCBI): domain Eukaryota; kingdom Metazoa; phylum Chordata; class Actinopteri; order Perciformes; family Sebastidae; genus Sebastes; species Sebastes umbrosus. Next base: position 25,717,526 of record NC_051283.1, read on the forward strand.
TGATCCTGGACAGCCTGGATGAGAACGCCATGGATGCCAACATGGGGGAGCTGTTGGGGATGTGCTCAGGTGTTTTTGGGACGGCGGCGAGCGGCGGCTCTGGCAGGGCCGTAGGCCTCGGAGCATCACAGGAGGACGAGCTGCTCGGGTTGTGCTCTGGAGCGTTTCCACCAACGCAGGCCGGAGAGGAGCAGAAGGAAACGGACAAGAGGGAGGAGAGAGGACAGGATGAAGAATCTGATAACACCATGGATCAGCTGCTGGGGCTGTGCTCGGGGAAGTTTCCTAGTCCAGGTAAGGGAGTGTTTGCTGTCCCCCTTTTGAGTCACCTACACCGTACAATATCCGTTTTGCAGACAGGTTAAAATTTGATTCATGTCTGGCTAATAGTAACTCACTTAGCTATTAGGGGTGGGAATCACCCCACGATCTTATTGCGAATTTAAACATTTTGCTATATGCTGAGTATATGCGATTTATTACCTTTTTTTTCAACTGCAAATTATGCAGTGTGTCTCTGTTTTATGTTATGAGTTTTCATTCACACATCTTGAGGTCAGAGGTCAAGGGGACCCCTTTGAAAATGGCCATGCCAGTTTTTCCTTGCCAAGATTCAGCCTAAATTCGGAGTGTTATTTAGCAAGCTTCCCGACAATCTAACATGACATGGTTGATACCAACGGTTCCTTAGGTTTTCTAGTTTCATATTATACCAGTATATTCACTGTAGCTTTAAGACTGAGAGCGCTACAACCTCTGAAAGACAGAATAGCGGCCGAATTGTTTAGAGGTTAATGGTTTATACGGTATAGCAAAAGATCGATACTTGACGTCCTTGTATTGATACAATATTGACATGCAAAATATCGCGATACTATGCTGTATCAATTTTTTTTTTTTCCATCCCTATTAGCTATAAGTTTCTTAACAGTTTATTGAAAACCAAACAGTAGATCTTATTGTGAAGGGAAATTATAACTTGTCAATAAGTAGTGGAGCTGTAGTTGAGATGACAGTCATGCGAAAACTCTTACTTACTTTTTTAAATGTTTTTGGTTGGGATTACTATCGTTTTTATTTGATTTCACTTGACTGTAAAAATATTTTCTGAAATTTGTCCTGCGTCCCAAAAAGACGTACACCGTTTCACATAAATACAAAAATATAAAACACAACATTTAAACCAAACGATACTACAAAGATGTATCACATCAGTCAAGTGGATGCAGTTTTCTATATGTCCTTCGATTCATTGTTTTCCTTCCTGTGACACAATATTTAGATTTTGTCTCCTTTGCTTCTCATTGTAGGTTCTGCTCACACGGCTTCGCCAGCACAAGACAGGTACAGTTCAAAGACCTGCTGAAATTATCCCAAAATATTTATGTAAATGTTGATTTACTTTTTCTGATTCTGTACAAAACTGCTCTCCTTGTGTCCCTATTAATTCAGTTTAAAGGATTAAGGGAATATGAATATACGATGTAAGATTCTCACAGTGATTTCTCTCTATAAAGTAAAAAGAAGCCAGAGGAGGAAGAGCAGGAGGAGCAAGAGGAAGAGGACTGCGAGTTCCGGCTTCTGTCAGATGTGGAAAGTCACAGTGAACCGGTGAGATTGTCTCTTGTTACGTTTTTAGCTATAAAAGTTCCACTCCAAGTATAAATAACATACTAAATGTATGTGTTTATGATGCTAATGACACGTGAATTGTGGGTTTATTGGAGGAGGAGGATGATGATGAGGATGGTGGAGAGGAGGACGAAGATGTAGAGGCAGATGCTGACGAGGATGAAGACAATGACATAGAAGAGGAGGAGATGCAGGGTGTCTTTGCATCACAACGGGTTAAGAAGAAGAAGAAGAAGAAAATGTAAGTGTAAAATCAAATCTATTTATGTAGTTTATGTTTTATTGTCTTCTCACATTATAGAAAAATTAGTTCCAGTAATTTTTTTATCAGATGATCCACACTGCTGTAGCCCAGGTGTTAATAGTTTCTTGCTTCCTGTTCACAGGTGTTTGGCCGACTACCTGGAGTCAGAGGCTGAGCAGTCCGGCAGTGACCTGGGAAGCGACGACGAGGACGGCGACAGAGGGAGCGAATACGAGGAAGATGAGCTTCTCGAGGAGCTTCCCTCCGATGAAGAGCTGCAGGACCAGGTCAACAAGATCCACATGTGAGTATAATGTCCCAAGCTTAAACTGCCTTAATGCAAATACAGAGAGTTTCCTCCACCGTGGCTCCAATCATAACCGGCGTTGTTCCTACAGGAAGCAGATAATGGATGATGACAAGCGCCGTCTGAGGCTCTACCAGGAGCGTTACCTCGCTGATGGCGACCTGCACTCTGATGGCCCGGGACGAGCTCGACGCTTCCGCTGGAAAAATATTGGTGAGTTCACAGGATGAGGGATTAAACACCCATAATACCATATGCTAGAATTTTATTAAGAATTTACAGCAGCTACAGATGACGGATCTTTTCCGGTCCTTTTTCAGAGCTCATAAGTAATGGATCGACTATTTCAACCAATATAACAAATGTAGTTAACAAGTGTAGACTGGAGAACATCGTCAACCCTGCCTTTAACTGAACTTAACTTCAAAGTTGCTCCAACAAGCCATTCAGAGTTTCCTTTTTTGAATTCTTCCTCCAGATGATGGTTTCAACATGGACGGGACGAGAGCGGATGGCGAGGAAGAGGTGGAGGAAGATGATGACGTGGACCCAACTGAGGTCCAGAGGAGGAAAGAGAGACTGGAGAGAGAGCAGTGGCTCAGAGAACAGGTATGTTGTCGGGATATTAAAGGTGTGTTAGAGTCCTTATGCAGAGACAATACTGAAAAGACATTAATAAAAATACATTTGTTGTATTGACTGATTTTAAAATTCAACTTTTTGTAAATTCAGTGCAGTCTTAAAAGCTAGTTAATCTGTAAACGTACTAAGAAAAAGCTAAACGTGTGTGCATTCAGGACATACTTGGTTGAGTCATCCCCCTCCTCTGTATAGGGGGGAGTGTTGTTATTTAGTCTTCATTCCTCTCTCTGTGTCTCTTCTCACAGTCTGAAGAGAAAGCCAAGAAAGGGGAAGATTTGGACGCGGATGATGAGAAGATCGGAGAGGAGGACAGTCATTTTATGAAGCTGGCCAAGAAACTGACTGCCAAGACTCTGCAGAGAAAAGGTCGGTGTGATACGAGGCCTCACAAGAAGAATCCCGTGAACTTAAATAACACCCAGGCTTGCTTTTGTCCAATAAGACATACAGTAATAGACTTGTATAGTAAATCATTAGAACGCACAACCACCAGACAGGTCATTTCAAAGTTTGGGGGCACATTCTTTGTGTTGATTTTTGATCTAGTTGGCGCTGTCAGTTGAGAAGACTGTCAGTCACTTCACCTGATGTGCTCCAGAGCTTTAGAGATAAAGCAGAGACACACACACACACTGATTGCACCAAAACACTGTCATGTGTCCCAGCAAACTAAACACAGAAGAGGGAAACGGCTGCCAATAATACTGTCATTGCTAAATGGCAAGTCACTTCAGAGCGTTTATTTCCAGACAGTTGAGGCATTCTTGCGTTCCTGGGAAAAAGAAATGTGTATAAAACTTGAGTGGCTGCATGTAATATTCATGAGTTTTTTGTTAGTGGCCGCTTTACATCCTCACATCCAAATGACAAAAGTGGGCTCTACAACTGAACATTAGTCAGATTTAAAGGGTGACTATTTGTACAGCTGTACCAGAAAACTGAAGACATGTGCTTTTTATACACTATTAAATTGTATGATTTATAATAATTATATAGCATCTTTCAAAGCAAACTTTAAAAGACCTTTACATCAATGTATCAAGATTAAAACATTGCAGGACTAGGTTTTTTTATTTTATTATTATTTGACTGGTAATATTAATATCTAACTTTCAAACTTTTCATCCCAGAGCCCCCTGTGGCACCACAACCAGAGAAGAAGACCTCAGCTCTCAACCCGTTCCAGAGACCCTCGCAGCCCCTACAGGTACGACACCGTCAACATCCCCCAATCGTTTAAAATGGGAGAATCTTTGTTTCCATTTGCTTTTCTGACTTTTTATTCTTCAGTTTCATTTTGTTTATATCATATCTGTTCAACTATTTGTGGGGGGATTTTCTCATTTTATCACATCTGTTAAAGCTTGATTCCAATTTAAGACAAATCACAATAATTGCACACTTTACTTTACAGTTCAGAAGCTATTTCTTGTACAGCACAACAAAACAGGTAGCACTAGACTAAATAAAAATCAGCATTACTTCATCACTTGTTGGTTAAGCTTTAAAGCCATTATTCTGGCTCTTATGCCAAGAACATGTCTCTATGATAGGTATTCCAAATGCTGTAATCGAGAGGTTTGTTTACTCTACCAGCCACTTTGGCAGACAGGCAGCCATTAAGCTTAAGGATCCAGTGAGTTATTGGCCTTTGGAGGACCAGCTAGTGTGGCCAGTGGAGAATAAAGATCAGTTTTCCTTGTACTTCTACTAAATTAAAAATTAAAACCTCACCGAAAAAGATCAGAATGAGGGGTGTGAGTGGATGTCTGCAATTAGCTTTAAATATTTTACCAACCATGTATATTATATATTTTCCCTGTGATCTGTACAGGGTGAATGTGAGACTAATGTCTTATTAATTTCTTCCAGGTGAGGAGAGGGTCACTCCTGAGTCAGCCTAAATCCGTCCTCCAGAAGCTGGCCTCGATCTCAGATGGGAATCCTCTGGCTCCTAGGAACAGCAGAGGATTCCTGTTTCAAACTCTGTCTCCTGAGAAGGATAAGTCAACCTCAGACGCTTCACAGAAACAGGTCAGTCTTGTCCTCATATACGTTGCGGATGTAGGATAGCGTCCCGTTTGCTCAAAGCGGCGATCAACAATGACACCATTGAGTCCTACAGTGCACCCATGCTGAGAAAAAAAACTCAATGTATGAAGAGACAGATATCTGTGATACACTAAGGGGCTTGGTCAAAGTAATATTTCACTATGACATTTTGTTATTAGCTTATAACAGCGAGGTCGAGGTCATTCTCTCCATATACAGCAACCAGTGTACAGGGGAACAGTGTTGTGATCCTTCAGTGCTCCAGTGTACGCAATAGAGAAGCAAACTGCTGCCAAAAGATCAAATAATAAGGTAGTATTACACAGCAAAATGATTGTAGTTGTGCTTATTAGATAACATGCAACGAGTGTTAGAAGAGTGCAGTCTTGCATATGAGAATGTGAATGCCCAGTATCCTGCATTAAATGTTAGACAAAGAAGTTCTTATTTTAATCTTTTAATCTGACTTTCCAAATCCATCACAAAAAGTATGTGTTTTCATGGCATTATTGCTAAAAAAAACACACACAATCCTCTCATGTCAAACTCTGGGTCATTAAGTCGTAGCTCACACTGGCCATTGATTGTTCCACATATGTATTTGCGAGTACTGCTAACACACGGATTGCAAATGGTGGCAGCGTCATGTTTCACAAAATTACAACAACAAAAAATCTGTGAATCCTGCAGGACTCTGGCGTGCTCGTGCACGGATCCCAAGAATGATGAATGTTTGTTTTGAAGTGTTTCGAAATGAGTGAAAGTTGAAATGATGTCATGTTGCAAAACTGGTGAGACTTGCAACTAGCGGCCGAAAGGCTGCACCGATGTGGGAACCTCAACGCTGATCTTTGTGGTGCTGCTTCACTGTTCTTCTTCAGTTCTTTAAAAGTCTTCAATATTTTTCATAAAATTACAACAAACATCAAATAAAGTCACTCATATTTTCCAGCTATTTTTGAATGAAAAGAAGAATTCACTGCCGCTGAACTTCACCCACTTTGATTTTTTCCAGTCCAGTCTGGTTGTGTGTCTTTGACAAGATCTCACTGTTCTAAAATAAGCACAAAAACAAAATACTTCCCAAAGATCTTGGAGGAAGATAGCTCAGTGTGATAGTCATGTGAGTGTGATGGGTGCATGTACTGATTCTGATGTCTTCTACATGTACGACACTAGGTGGAGCCAAAGCCCACACACTCCTATTACATCCTCAAAAAGCAGTTTTTCTTCCAAGCACAAGATCCACCATTAACTATATTGCATTTAATTGTTTGTTTTTTTAAATATACATTATTTACCACAAAATAAATGTATTCATTTCTTTAACTTGTGTTATGTTTGATCGTCAGATGATGAAGAAGAGAGGACCGGTGGGAGCGGTGAACCCGACAGCAAAGAGGGTCTGCAGGGAGAACAGACCTGCAGCACAGACTAAAGCCCCCCAGAGGAGCATCTTCAACTTCCTGGACCACTGAGGTCACGACACACTAACTGAACGATAATCATCATCATCAGCAGGCTGGGAAGCCAACTGATAAAAAACAGTATTTACCAGCCACATCCGGTATTTCACAAGCCAGTGAGACTTGAACAATGAAGGCGGCGGTGAAATGTCGGCGGCTGGTAGACGTCCTCTGTATCGCTTCTCAAACACAAATACGGGTGCTTGTATGTGTGTTTGCATGTTTACACTGCCTTCATATGGCAAACTAAAGCACACACTGAGGCATCTCTTGATGTTTTACCTTTTTCTTAATCTGGACTTTCTGACAGAGGTCCATTTAAAAATGTTTTATCATGTAAATAGGATTGATTTGATTTTAATGATTAGGGAGTTTTTGTATGCTAAATGTATTTGTTTTACAATGTAAATAAAAGTGTATTTTAAGACGTTGCTTTTGTCTTCTGTTGTCCGACCGGATGTGAGCTGTCGGTATCAGGTGGTCAAGGTGTATGTGTGTGCAACAGGTATGATATCCAACGTCTATGGATTGCCATGAGATTTAGTCACAGATATCCATGTTCCCCAATATGATGAATCTTACTGACTTCTCCTCTAGCGTCACCATGAGGTTTATCACATCATCTTGTGGTTTTGAGTAAAAATATCTCCACAACTATTGGATGGATGTTTCATGAAATTTGGTGCAAACATTTATGTCCCCCCTCAGGCTTGTATTGTCATAACTCTGGTGATCTCTGACATTTAATCTAGCGTCATTTATCCAATACCTTAATTTATGACTAAATACCTGCAAAAGTAACATTCCCATCGGCCTCAGCTGTACTTTGTTTAGTGCTAATTAGCAAACGGTAGTACACTACAATACGACCAGGGTCCATCTGTAAAGACACATTAAAGATGTGTGTTTGGGGCTGGAAAGTTGCTACTTTTATTTTGGAGGATTTGTCTTTTTTTAAAGAGGACCTATTATGCTCCTTTCCCCCTTTCCTTTAGTGTATTATGTAGTGTTTTTGTGCATGTAAAAGGTCTGAAAAGATGCAAAGCCCACACCAAAGGGAGTTACACTCCCCGACAGAAACACTGCTCCTGAACTGCCTGAAAAGCCTCGCTTGAAGTGCCTGCCTTTTGTTCCGTAACGTGATGATGTCACCAAGTAACACATTTGCAGAATACCTGCCTAGCGGCTAGTTCGGCACGCCCTCAAACAAAGCTAGTTAGAGCGGAGTCCAAAAAGTGTTTGGTTTGGTTGACCAATCGCACAGAGTGGGCCAGCTGACCAATCAGAGCAGACTGGAGCTCAGGACAGCCGATATGAGAAAAAATAAAGTGTTTTTTTAAACATTAAAGCATGTAAACATGTTCTAGTAGAAACCCAAAATAGAAGTGTTTGATGAATATTTGTGTCATTCATGTATGACATAGCTAATTTAAAAAGCCTTTCTGGGTTTTTTCTTCTTGCGATTTAGACATTACATTTAAAAGAAACTGTTTCCCATACCACCCTTGGACACCACCTCTCCTCAAATACAGTTATCATGCCTCTAGTGGATAAGACAGTGCTTATCTCATCTTCATTCCCTGCACACGCTTAATATCACCAGACTTGAGTGTCTTCCGGGACTGCACTCACCAAAGGCCACCAGAAACCAGTATAAAATACTATTTGATGTCATGAATACACAGAAGAAAACAGACAACAAACAACTTTCACAGCTTTCATCTCTTATTGTCCCTAAGTGAAGGCCTCACTCCTCCACCTGTCCTTTGCTGTAAATCTTTGAGACTCTTTATTTCACTTTTTCTTCCTGGTTTTTTAAAAGCATAATTGCAGTTTAGAGACTAATGATTTGGTAAGTGGCTAATAATAGGCCGGGGTCTTCTAACGAGCCCTTTCATGTCTCTCCATCTCATTAGTAGCCACGGTGATTAGGAGGAGAGGTCCCGGGGTTAGGAGCGGGCGCAGGAGGCCCCATTACACATCATTAAGGGCCAACGCCAGGAGGGTCTGGAATGAACCCCATGGTGGGCCCCGCCTATGTAGCGAGCTGCCGTACCTGCAGGCAGGCAGGCTGGCTTAATCCTGGTGTTGTTAAAGCAGCGATTACACTTTTTACCTTTTGTCTACGTTGGTTCCGCCTCAGTTTTGATTTGTTTGTCTAAGAAAGTGTCACTGGATTTCTGTGAGATTTGGGCAAAGAGGCTTTGGGCAAGGGGGTAATATGATTTGGCGTGGAGCTGCCTCTGTCATTACTTTTGAGCCATTACAACACAATTAATCTAGATAAAGACTTCCTCGGGGTCTGTTTGCCGGGTCAAGAAATCAATTCTAATTAGAATTTAATAGGAATAATGTCTTTGCAAGTTAGAGAGTAATTCAGCTTCTTCTCTTTCCCTGCATCAGCACCATACACCCTGCTTCTCCAAACTCAATTTCACAACTTTGTTTAACCCCAAGAGGAAATTACGAGGTCAACGCAGTAAAGCCATCCCCCCCCCCCCCCCCCCCCCCCCCCGCCCCCCCACCCCCTGAACTCCCAATTCACTCCACACTTGAAAGAGGAGGAAGGTTACATGTTTTGGCACCGAGGCCCGGCTTCTAAATATCTAGAGGACACAGATCTGGCTTTATTCACATTATGAGAAGGAGAGAGGGCAGAGGGTGGAATAATTGAAGAGAAACATGAGCTGTATAGCACCCAAGGGGTGTGCTTGCTTGTGTCATGACGTCTGCACTGTATGTGTGTGTGTCTGCTCACATCTGTGCCTAAAATAAAAAATATAATTACGTGTGTAAAAGCAAAAAAACAAAAACCCTGTGCTGGATTAGAGGTTCAATTTAGCACGTCTTGGATGATTTTTTTTGTAAGAGAGCTTGGCTGCGAGCTGGAGGTCCAGCAGGCCTCTCTTTTACAGTCTCCGTGCATCTCGGCAGCCGGGGATCTGACAGAGTGGACCCGTAGGGCGCTGCCGGCCGCCCTCGGCCGCTGTCACAGCCGAGACTGGTGCTGGAGCAGATGTGGAGCCGAGCTGAGGGAAGTGGGTCAGGGTGCTGCAGGCTGTGTGCAATTCAAACAAGGTCTTATTATGCACAAGGTAAGTCATGCTCCTCTTTTTTTCCTCTTTCCTGTGTCTATGTGTGTGTGTGTGTGTGTGAGAGGGTGTTTTGGTGTTTTAGCATTACAATAATCTGTCCCCCCCCCAGGAGGCCTCCTCACACAGACGACCCTCAGTCCTCCGAGTTCAGCCTATCTCTCCTTCCATCAGTGTCCTCTGTAGTTGTCTTTTGTAACTTGGGTTTTTCTTTTTTAGAGAGAGAGATGGAGAGATGGAGGGAGAGATGATTTTGCGTGTGACGAGGCCTTGGGCGGACGGCTGTGTTTGATGTATTTTTTATGTGCTTAGGCTACTAGTGAACGATGGGGAGGGGGGAGGAAGGGGAGGGAGGGGAGGGAGAGGAGGGAGGGAGGAAGGACGCCTGGAGCTGATGCACTTGAATGGGGATGTTGTTGAAGGAGAAAGGGGGGTGGGGGGGTATATAGGGATAGAAGTGTGTGTGTGTGTGTGTGTGTGTGTGTGTGTGTGTGTGTGTGTGTGTGTGTGTGTGTGTGTGTGTGTGTGTGTGTGTGTGTGGAGAAGAAGGAGGAGGACGCAAGTTTTTTTTCTGCCGCCAGCGACGACATGTCAGGGGGATGAGAGCAGGGTGGAGAGAGACAGTGAACACTTGTTAAGTCTGTCTGATGTAGCCTCTCTAGTCTATACCACACACACACACACACACACACACACACACCTCTAAAAAACACACTTGCATGCACACTTTAACACACATTCAACTGCCGTGCCCCTTAGATCTGAGATTGACAGTCACAAAAGGCAGTCAGTCACCAGTTTGGAGGAATATCATAACGCGCAACAAAAACCTGCAATCCTGCTCCCTTTGAGAGGAATATAGAGATATGATGTTGCCTGTCAGTCAGTGTTGCATTGTGGGTAACAGTTATGATGGATTAAACATACCTGTGATTGTAGATATGTTGTGATAAGTTTTTGTTTTTTTTTAAACCATCCTCTGACACTCGGCTTGATGTCGACAAAGTGTTGGTGTTTAGTGTTGTGATTTGTCTACTTCGAACTCACTGTGTGATTTCCTCCATTTCCCAGAATGCAGTTCAACCACCACCAGAGGACGGGCATGACCTTGCTTGCTTGTTGAGTTCAATATGAAGAGAGATACATCTCTACTATCCCCCCTGCATGCACATATTCTTGTGAACTTTTGCACATTCCTACACAGCTCTTCCACTTTAATTCTTACAGATTTCTTTTTGATGTTTTCTATTGTAAATGTTTCTATTTTATACTATTGTCTCTTGACGTTTGCACCTTTGTTATCGTTATGCACCAAAACACCAAGCAAATTCCTGGTATGTGCAACCCTACTTGGCAATGAAACGGTCTCTGATTCTGTAGACAGACATCCTTCTGAAGGTCTGACCAAACCAAAGTCTTGGTACTTTTCATGTTACAGAAAACAAAGAACGGAAATACCTTGCAATAAGAGTCCAGCCGTCTTTTACCAGTCTGTTCTCATTCCCAGGGCGTCAAACACCGAGGCTTTGTCACGGCTGTCGGTGTGACGAGGCACCCTTTAGCGTCGGGCTTTCCATTAACTACAATGTAAACCAAAGTCAGTTAAAGGTCCCATATCGTGCTCATTTTCAGGTTCATACTTGTATTCTGTTTCTACTAGAACATGTTTACATGCTGTAATGTTAAAAAAAAAACTTTATTTTCCTCATATTGTCTGCCTGAATATACCTGTATTCATGCTCTGTCTGAAACACTCCGTTCTAGTGCATTTCAACGAAATTGCAACGGAATTGCAACGGAATTGCAACGGAATTGCGTTGCTAGGCAACGGTGTGGGTCCATGTTTACTTCCTGTCAGCTGATGTTATTCACATACACTGCAACAGGAAATAAAATGGGACACATTTAGAATATTTACGTTTAAAACTGTGAAATGGTCTAAATATTGTATATTTGTGACATCACAAATGGACACGGCTTGTTTCAAATGCACAATTTTCTGAATACGGGCTGTGTGTATTCCTCCGTATATTGAGCGTTTTGATAGTTTAACAGTATTTATAAAGCACTTAAACCTGCTTTATAATATAAAAGACTTGAAAATCTCACTTTTTTTTACAATATGGGACCTTTAAAGGAAAGTATTACCCAACAAAAATTAACTTTTCACCCAGTTAGCTGGTGTTTGTTGTTGTAACACACTATAGTCTCAATGTATAAGTGTTATAAAACTGTGTGTGTGTTTTTTTTTTGCCAGAGGGCGGAGGTAACTGAAGACTCACTGTAAAACCTGATGTAATTAGGTTAACACCATGTCGTCATGTGGCTGTTAGGGTTGTGATATAGATAGCTATAGTCCTGAAGCTCTGCCCCCCCCCAACACCGGGGCTTTCAGGACAGACACAAAACAATCTGGTCCAAACAAATCATCTCAAAACAAAAAGAAAATATTGGAACGAAACAACCAAATCTGATAGTAAACTTAGAAAAACGTTGACAATGTACAGACTGAGTGGACACGGCCTGGCTATAGAAACACGCCATCACAGGCAGAATAGACTACCCAGGGAGGCCAGGCTGATGTGTTCTCGTTGTTATACAAGAGAGGTGGAGACAGAATCTCACTTCTTACTGTGCTGTGAGAGATATAAGGATGTGAGAGATGTTTTCTTTGAAAAAATAAACAACATATATATCATGAGTTCATCCATCTCCCCGATCCTCAGAAAATAACATACTGATATGGGGAGAAAATATCAATGTGCAATATTAGCTGCAAAATATGTTGACTGTTGCCGTACAATAAGAAGTGCTACAAGCTCCGAACATGTTTCTGATTGACTACATCTGTAAAAGAATGTATATTTAAAGGGACTGTTTGTAACTTCTTACACGTATAAATCATCCGGGTCGGTGTCCCATGCGCGCTCGCGTGTTGCTACGCTGTTAAGACTCAGACTCCAACACAAACTACACGGAAGCTCCAAAACCGCAGTTATATCTAGTGAAGCCAGTCTTGCAAAACAGTGTTGGCCGCGGTCGGAGGTCAGTCACACACCGTGCTCGTTCTCACTCAGCTCACTCCACCTCACGTGCATGCGCGCACACTACACACTGCAGAAGAGTTAGTAGCTCTGAGAATATCTAGTGAATGTACAGTGGACATTTGTGCAGAAATAAATGCTGCGGCTCCTCCAGACCAACAGAGGTTTCCCGTGTCTTGTGAAGTGACGGGGTTCCACAGTGAGAAACGTTATCGTCTCTGACCGGGTGCCGGTGTCTCCCCTGTTCCCTCCGGCCGCGGTCGGGAGGCTGAAGCAGGAAAAGCCAACACTAGGATCAGCATTGATTCATGGAGAGACCTTCGTCTGGTCAGCTAACATTACTGCCAAGCAGCTCAAATATAGAGTGATGTTGTGGTTTTAGCTGACGTGTGTCGCCTCACTGTGTTGAGCGATGCTCGTTCATGTCTATGTAGAGCGAGCACAAGCGCGAGCAACACCACGCTGACTTTCATTGACTTAACAGCCACTGGTGTCGCTGTTAACAAGCATTTCTAATTCTTACAAACAGTCCCTTTAAATGCATTTGGTATATTGTGATTATTTTGTGATTATTTTTTGTGAAATGTAATTATTCATTAATATGTAATTTAGCTTTTGGCAATGACATAACCTGAACATTCATGTCAATAAAGCTTATTTGAATTAGAATTTGAATTTGATAGCTATGCATGGAGGCCTGTTGCTGTGAAATTACAGTGAAATAACATCAACCATCTCACATTGTTTCTCCTCATTCTCCTCGTTTCCTGCAGTCCCAGCCCAGTTTAGGAAGTGCTATTAGTCAGCCTGTGCTATTTTTCCCAGAACCACAGCAGCAGAGAGAGGATGGGAGGAGGAGGAGAGAGGAAGAGGAAAATAAACATCACATAGGAGGGTCTGAGGAAGAGGAGGAGGAGGAGGAGGGAAAAATTGGGAGGGCTCATCGTCCAGCTTCTCCAGCACCGAGCAGCAAAACCAGCTAAAAGGTAAGAAGATAAACTTATAATGGTAATATATTCAGCCAGGTCAGTCATTTGACTCAGCGGCTATTAGAGGAGATGAGAGGAAGACTGTGAAGCTCTGAGAGAGAGGAAGGACACAGCTATAGAGATATGGGGTGAGCGTTACATAACGCCCAACGTGCATCAAATAATCCTGCTCTTTTTCTGCATTTAAGAGGAAATATGGAGTTTTTCTGGATGGATTAGGATGAAAAACTGTTTTTTTTAACCTTCATCACTGTAAGCTGTAAACATGAACGCCATTGGTCGCATTTTGTGTGTTTTCTGTCGCAAAAACAGGCTTCATTTGATCCGAAACACCCAGCCGACAGCTGCAGGACTGTTTTGGTATTATTATTCTCATGTTTTCATCGCGTTATTGCATGTGTGAATGCACATATATGCATGTAAATATATTCCTTAAAACAGGGTATGCATTAGTCTGACACATTATTGGTTATTTTGCATGTAAAATTTCTGCTCTGGAGTGATAAATGTGATGATTTTTTACGCAGAGAAGAATCGGGCTTTTTTTTCATCCTCGTGATCATCAGTCTGCTGCATGCGCGCTCCCGACAGAGCGACGGTCGCTGTCCTTCAGCACCACGTGAACGCGCTTAGAGAGGAGAGGATGAGGATGAGGAAGAGAGGAGAGGAGGAGAGGAGAGGGGGATTGATTGACAGCAGCCTGAAGTCAGGATTAGAGAAATTTCCATTCTGGGGAGACATGTAAATATTTGATGCTAATAGAAGTGGAGTGTGCAGACCAGCCTGTAGTTGTAGACATTATAAACAAGGAGTTTGGTGTGACCTAGGAGTGTGTGTGTGTCTGTTGGGGGTGGATGGAGGTTGAACTATGGCTCATGCATGTATATCCAATTGTTTTTGCATTTTGTTATCTTTAATGCAGCTCTTTTTTTACCAGATATTGATGAACATTTTCCAAAGTGTGCCACAGCTTTTTTCAGCCGCCGATGACTTTTGTTTGTGTATCGTCTATACGCAGCTGCTGGTTTTGACTCATGAATGCTTGTACACAAAATTAACTCGCAGCGACTTTAAAATTTCTGTCAAAGTCACAAGCTGGCTTTGAGGACTCTTCAGGAGCTTCAGGGAAGGCGTCATCATCATGCGAGATTCGAGAGTTCACTATTATGCAACCGCATTAGATTAATAAGCTGTGTTTTGTCTGGAAGTCAAACTCGTGAGACGAACAACAGCGAGACAGTGAGGACAGTATGAATGTGATAGCTTGTTGTATTAAAAGGGGGTTGCTGTTATAACTCTGATGTGGAAGTTTACCCACTAACAACTTCAACACAACAACACAGACGAGGTTTAAAAACACTCTTTTGATCTCTAGATATCAGGTGTTTTCTGGGTACTAGTTCCGATATAATACCTGACCCGGTACAGATACCAAAATGATACGTTACTACAAAAAAACAACTCTTCTTAACTTCTTCTTTCTGTCCCTTGTTGTTTCAGTGAGGCTCAGTCGAGGTCCGTGATGCTCCACCATCAGGACCAACCTCTGAACTCGGCCTACGGAGGTCAAGGAGGCTCCAACCATGGCTCCTCCTCCTCGCTGCGAAACAGGAGGAATGACAAAGATGGCAACTTCAACTTCCTGCCGGGCAAAGACAACAACGACGTCACCGGAGGAGGAGGAGGAGACGAGAACCGGAACCAGGTGCGTCCCCGCAACTTGGGCCCTCTAGGTCGCGACCCTCCGAACTCCTCGTCGTCATCGTCCTCTGGGTACCACCACGGCTCGGGCGTCCTGTCGCCGCGCTCCCGCCTGCCCTGCTGGAGCCCCCTGGAGCCCCTGCCCGAGATCGAGTGCGGGGACGACGGCTATGGCCGAGTGCCTCCTGACGGAGCGGAGGAAGGCAGGATGCAGGAGGGGGAGAAGAGGGTGATGATGAGCCAGAATGAGGAGAAGCAGCGAGAGAAGATGGAGCTGCAGAGGAGGAAGAGCAGCTTGGGTTTCAAAGGGAGGGAGGAAGAGGAAGATATGGCGGCGCTGGAAGATGATGACGAATGGGGCGACAGCGA
Organism: Sebastes umbrosus; assembly: GCF_015220745.1. Lineage (NCBI taxonomy): Eukaryota > Metazoa > Chordata > Actinopteri > Perciformes > Sebastidae > Sebastes > Sebastes umbrosus. The sequence goes on from NC_051283.1 coordinate 25,733,064, forward strand.
CTCTGACTCTGACTCTGAGCGCTGCCGGTCCGGCGGCAGCATGTCTTCACTCAACGAAGGCGAAGGGACGCTCATGGGAGGCTTTGACCGCATCGGAGTCGGGGAACCAAAATCCAACCACCAGGAGAGCGAGCCACCCAGAAACATCAACAGAGAACCGCCCGGACGACACAGAAGCTTCAGCCGCAAATCGCTGACAGGACGCAACCTGGGAAACCTGCTGGAGGAGGGAGCAGAAGACGACGAACGGTCCTCAGACTCGGACGGCGAGATGCCAGAGCTGATGGACGCGGTGTGGACGCTGCGAGACCGCGAGCGCTTCAAGGCCCAGGAGATGGAGAAGCACCAGGTGCAGCTGACCATGTACCGCCGCCTGGCGCTGATCCGCTGGGTGCGCACGCTGCAGGGCCGCATCCAGGAGCAGCAGAACCGCCTGCAGTCCAGCTTCGACGTCATACTCACGCAGAGGAAGGAGCTGCTGCGCATGGGCGCCGCCGCCGCCGTGGCCAACGCCACACCCGCTGCAGCCGTCAGCCAGGCATGAAGAGAGAGAAAGATGGGAGGAAGTGAAACAGGAAGTGGTTAAAAACAACATTTTTTGTTCTGTTTGCTTCAAACCTGAAGACATTTCACCTGAAAAAGACAATCTCCCATCATCCTGTCTGACATCTTTAAGCTTCACATGCTGCTGATTGTAATGATCTTCCGTACTGGTGTCCCACCCAGAGACTCATCTTCATCATCTGAACACTGGACTCAACCCCCCCGTATCTACACCAAAATGTATCCTGGTCAAAGCAACGAGACTGTTGTGAGATTAATATGATGTTTATATCAACAAATATTCTGTGTCTGTGCGCTGTTCTTGTTTGTCTCTTGACCTGTGCGTAAAAAAACCCAAAAAGTATTTCAAGATATGATGTAGATTTGTTGGAGATGATTTATACCCTGAGATTGTGCTGTATATATAGAGAGATAATAGGTAAATAAAAAATAAATAAACTCATCTTAAATTTGATTTGTTTTGTGTTGTCTGTTCAGCCCGGTCGCACAGCAGTTCGTGAAATAGTCACGAAATGTTATGTATTGATTCATGTACATAGACACGAATGTCACATTTTTTTGGTGATGGTCAGCACAAAATCAATTTGTATGTGATCCACGTAATTGCGAACTGGGAAGTATAAAAAGCGGCGAACGCCGTGTAGGGAGGAGGTCGGGGCGGGTAAAAAAACACCACACATTAACCCAGAAGACCGGTCCTGTCCTGTGTGAAACCACAAGTTAAAGTTGATTTATTTGTCACTAACTTCCGTACTTAACCCAAATCGCGATCTTTTCCTAAACCTAACTAAGTCGTTTTTGTCACGTAACTTCCGTACTTAAGTTACGCAACTTCCGATGTTATTTTAACCCAAACCGGGATCTTTTCCTAAAGCTAAGTATTTTATATCGCATAACTTCCGTACTTAAAAAGGTCAGAAACGCAGGACTTTTGCCCAGGAGACCGGTGTTCGTGCCCCGTGTGAAACCAGAAGTTAAAGTTGATTTATTTGTCACATAACTTCAGTACTTAAGTTACAGCACTTCCGGAGTTATTTTAACCTAAACCGCGATATTTTCCTAAAACTAACTAAGTAGTTTTTCTCAGATAACTTTCGTACTTAAGTTACGCCACTTCCAGTGTTACTATAACCCAAACTGAGATCTTTTCCTAAACCTAACTAAGTAATTTGTTGCCTAAACCTAATGAAGTCGATCTATTCTTAAACCTAACTAAGTAGTTTTATTTTGAAAAAACTGGGGCGGAAATTGTCACGTGCGTCAAAATACGTTGTTGAAAGTCATGCAGAGCGTTACGGAAAAAAAGGGAAATTTGTGTCTATGTACGTGAATCAAACAGATTACATTTCGGGACTATTTCACGAACTTCCGTGAGACTGTGTCGGTCTATTTGTTTTTCACATTCATAAGACCTGATCTAATGCAATTTGAGTTTCCGTAATCAGATCTTTAAATAGATAAATGTGAGGGGAAGTCCAGGAGTTGGCTGATAACACCACGTTAAGAGCCCTTAAGAGCTTTTCATTTCATTCCAGATCAGCATGTTGATTTCAAGGAGAGCAGGTTTTTTTTAATCAAAGCTCCCTCAGTGCAGATATGACTAAAAAGAAGGGGCACTTTTTATCTTCCTTATAGCTGGAGCTGTATTAGCTGTTCTGGAGAGCCCTTTAGGGCAAATGACCTTTTCCAAGCTAACAATTGCCTCTTTGTCAGCCGAACAAAGTTGGTTTGTATCGGCTCATCACACGGGGGCTGTGGGAGTGTGTGTTCTGCGGGTTGTGTGATAGCCGTGTGAGGCTCAGGCGTCAATCTTTGTGGGCACGGCTGGTGCCGCAGGGCGCTCCAGAGATCATCTCACCTCCTTCCATGTGTGTATGCGTGTTCAGAGAGATACCAGCCACCGCTGCCACCCTATAATCTCCATCCTGAGCGAGTCGTGGTGATGCATGGGCCCCCCACTCCCCTCCAGGGAGCCTGTCTGTCTGCGCCCCGGGGCCCTGCAGGTTCCTATCCGGCCGCGCTGAACAGACGCCCAGTCCAGTTACGCGCAAGAGCGCCAAACCCCGGGGCAAGTTTGCACTAATCCCCGGCTATGCCTCCTAACTAACTCTTATTTCTCTGAAGCTTATCGCCTCTCCTGGACGCAGAAAGTCTGAGTCCATTTACATATTGATCCGTTGTTCTCTGGCTTGAAGGTTGGAGGCTTTGAGACGCGTCTAAGGCGCGCGGATAACACGGTTTAACACCGGGATAGGGACGTGTAAGCGACGCGTAAAGCAGCCACCTTTTAAAAAATAAATAAAAGGACATTAAAGAGGAACAAACAGGCCTTTGATGGAGGTTTTGTAAACCACCGAGACGTGATTTCAGGCTAGTTAGGAGAAGGTTATAAAAAGCATCCAAACAAAGACACATGACACATGGAGATAAATGAGACTAACAAACTGCTTTAATCACAGGAACATATCTATCTGATCAGTCTCACCTCAGGAGAAACACTCACTATTTATAGAGCAGTGACAGTGTTCATTTCAGTAATATCCCCTCAAAACAAAACACAAAGTCAACCCAAATGTCCGTGCTTCTTTCTACTAAGGCACTCTTTAAAAGGAGTTTATAAGGTGTTATTAATTGTTTCATTAATGGTTGAGAAATTGATTACTTATAAGCCATGAATTTGATCAACTTGGAAATATCTCTTGGCGATTAACAGATAAGATAAAATAAAATCTTTCTAAAAGTCATCAAATCTGCAGCCATAAATGTCAATAAGTATTAAAGGGTCACATATTTTTCACTTTCTAATAACCCAACAGTTAATAAGTCATCTGTGCCTAATCACGTTCGTCTCTACAATAAATTGCTACTTAGTAGTTAAAGTTACATAAATAAATAGATTGTCATCCAGATGCTCTTTTGACCTTTGTCAGAGGTCAAACGGTCCCATGAGCAGATCTCCCCGATGAACTAAAGAGCTGAAAACACAAAGAAAGTGTTGTTCACAAACATTTGTTCTTATCGATGGCGTATAAATTGATCTATATAGTTTATTAATCAACACTAAAACCATTAGCTACAACTTATAAGAAGGTGCTTTATGCCAACATTTGCAACAGAAAGGCAACTCTATAATAATAATTATATCCATGTGGCATAAACAAACAGGATGTAAACTGTGAATAGGATTTATACTTCTCCTCAACCGGAACACATTCCTCTTGGCCTCGGTGTGACCGTCGGGACTCCTGCTGCTGCGGGCGCACTGACACACACATATATAGCTGCGCTTCTGTCTTTCTCTGTCTGCACACCTTCTAATTCAGTCAAATGGAAAGAATACAATACATGAATATGACAGGTATGTTTCATGCAAGACTTCGTGGAGAGCAGAGAGGTGAGCACAGCCGGGTATTGTGTGACCCTGTCACCTTCTCCACAACTAAGTGTTCATGTCTGCCATTAACGCCAATGAGCTCTGAGTGGCTCACCTGTGCTGTTTAGAGGCAACGAGGCCCAGGTGAGCTCAATCAGTGCTCCTATAACTGGGAAGGGAGGAGGACGAACATTACCCTGTTTGCTCTGCAGCCACAGATCTGTTCCACCGTCTTCATCCAGTACGTCTAAAATACTCCACTTGATGACATTAAAAGGGATGTTCATATGAAATAAAGTCCCTTTTTTGGTGGAAATACTTGTCTCTCAGTCTCTAATTACCTCGTCTGATACTCGAGTTTCCCTATAGACTCCAGCCCTCACCGATTAGGTCACAACACTCCTACGTTTCAATGTCTGAAAAGGATTTCAATATTTTTCCTCCCAATGAGAGAAAGTATCCTAAATATCTAAATATACATTATATTTAGCTTTCTAATCTCACGTACCACTAAAGAAATCACATTCATATTTACCTGACCTCCTACTAATACTCCGTCGTACCGTCGTACCATAGACCTACAACAATGATAAATAAAAATGAAAATGTAAACAAAGAACAGTTATTCATTTCCATTTTTGAAAATCCACAGGGAGCCACTGGAGAGGAGCTAAAGAGACGCATGTGACTCCAGAGCCGCAGTTTGCTGATCCCTGGTTTGGGTTGACCTCAGATCACCTGACCCCGTGTCCTGACACAGCAACAAAACAATCTTTACAAAACATTTCCTGAAAACAAAACAAAAAAAAAATCATGCATGAGAAATTCAGTTTTTTCACACTTCATGGACACAGATCCACTCACTGTGACCCAGAGGACACACACACACACAGCAGCTTCTTAGTGGACAGTGTCCACTAGAGGGAGACACTCCATCACAGACTCTCTCAGGTCAGCCCGTCTCATGCTGTTGTGTCTGTGTTGGGACACCAGGAGGCAGCATGCAGCGAGCACCACCAGGTTGGATCACTGAGCAGTGGTGCACTAAACAGGGGGACCACCTGGGATCCATCAGAGGGTTCCCACTGGGATGCACCAGATTGTTTTTCCACTACATGTTGAATGATATAACGCAGTGTTACCTGACCTGAGATCAACACGTGGGAGGGGTCAGGGGATGATTAACAGGATAGAGAAAGCAGGAAAACACTTTCTTTCAGACGTTCCTCTAATCTTTACTGTATTTTATTGTGAACAATATTTAGATGGAACGAGGAAGAAGAAACTCAGTTGTTTTTGTTGAACTGGTCGCAGCCTGTAGACTCAATATGCAATGACACGAGGTTGTAAGTATAGATTTGTCTTAGTAAGAGGTCACAAGCTAAAAATGATTGGGAAGCTGTGTGAGGATGGTTGTTTTATAATTAGAGTTATTTTTTAAGTTTTGTGTAGCCGACCTTTTTTCCGACCTCAAGATAAAAAATTCACGATTTATTTTGTTTGGTAACTTTCAGCAATAGAACAAGATAAAAACACAACAATAAGATAAAAACAAGAAGGATAAAAAACACGTAATAAAAGATAATAAATACTAAAAAGGTACCTTTTCCTGGGACTATACAGACAGATATATTTTTTGAGAAAGAAAGAAAGAAAAAAGAAAGAATTAAAGAAAGAAAGAAAGAAAGACAGAAAAGAATGAAAGAGATCATTTATCCTGCAATTTTATGTCCATGTATTGAATGAGTTTCCTTAGATACAGAATTTTTTCATGCTCAAGTTGAAAGAAAGAAAGAAAGAACGAACACATAAAAAACAGGAAATCTGGTAGGAAATTATACGTCCATGTTAAATTATATAATTTCCTCCCATGTTTACTTGTGTTTAACAAAAAAAAGATTATTTGAGAGAGAGTGTGTTGTGAAATGTGGCTCTACATTGAAAAATGTGATATTGTGCTGCTGCCCCTCTATGAACCACTTTACCCTCCTTTAATTCTCCCCTCAAGCATCTTTAAGGTCAGAAAGATCTTCTTCTTCCTCTCCGTCTGACAGTAGAACATGTATATATATATGTTCTGTATCGGATTGTTCCAGCTCTTCATTGAAGAGTAAATATTCAAAATGTTCTACACACATATTTGGCATCTTTGGAAACTTTGGGATGTCAACTAAGAATTTGAAATAAAGTTTTGTCAGTCAAACTAGCTTATTTTTTATCAGTTTGTCACTGATTGTTAACAATATGTGTATCCTTTGTAGTTCTAAATGTCACTTTTGCATCCTTTTGCACAACAAACAATACATATGTGACAGTTTTAAGGTTGAGCTGGTTGTGTCTAACAACAATAGCTGGTTATTTTGACCCAGTTTTAGGATATAAAAATAAGTCTGTGGGTCAAGTGAACTCATTAACGTTTAATAATGCTTCTCTTCTTCCTTTATTATCAGCACACACTTATCAAAAAGCAGCAAAACGTAACGCCCTTTGCCTAAATTCACCTCCTCTCTGCCCTGTAATGAAAGCAAGGCCTTGTTATTTTGCACATTCATGGCTGCTGCAGCGTAAAAGCTTTAATTCTTTCCCCCGCTGTCAGATTTACCTCCCCCTGTATAGTTTACAGTTTCTGTCCCGTCTAAAAGTCCTCTCAGATTCCCCAGGACACCATCGGAGGTCTGTGCTCTTGTGTTTGGATGCCCTTGACATGAGGAAAGTTGGGGAGAGCCCCTGCTGAAAGCTTTAGCTGCTTGTTCTGAACACAGATATACATATACACCCTATCATGCTCTCTCTCTCCCCTCCTTGCCTCTGCCTGATGTAGTGTGACAGTGTGTTCGCCCGCAGCACTCTGCTGGCGTGGAAACAATCAGCTTTGACAGAAAGGGGGTGGTGGTGGTGGTGGAGGGGAGAGGAGAGGAGGGGAGGAGAGAGGGAGGTAGAGGAGGAGGGAGGGATGAAGGGAGTGAGGAGGGAGGGAGGGTGGGTGGAGGGGGAGGCTGCGGCCCTGAGGCCGGTGTATGATGAACTGGATAGAAAGACCTGTCGTCAGAGGAGAAACAACACAACACATACAGATAGATAGATAGATAGATAGATAGATGGATAGATAGATAGATAGATAAATAGAGTCAGAGGAGTATGATATCACATTTAGCAGTTGTTTTGGTGAAAAATCACAGACAAAAATAATAAAATATTAACAATAATGTTAACTATTTACTTTCATTAAATGTACAGTCACAGGCGTTTTAATGGTTGAAATAGACGTGCGTGAGTGTTTTAATGCATAGAAATTGAGTGTTTTTTTAATGATTTGCTAAAAGTTTTGTACTCTTTCCGTTCTACACACACAAACACTAGTGATATTACATTTTTTATTTTTTTTAAAAGTCATTTTAATGGTTGAAATGGACACGTGTGGGTGTTTCAGTGTGTAGAAATTGAATGTTTTTAATGATTTGCTAAAAGTTTTTCTTTTTTTGTGATCTACAAAAACACACAAACACTAGTTATATTATATTATTTTAATCCAAAAAAGTCACAGGTATTTTAGTGCTCAAAATGGAGAAGTGTGGGTGTTTCAATGTGTAGAAGTTTTGTGCTTTTAATGATTTTTGGTCTTTTCTTTATTACTGTTTGTTATAATACAATAATCAAGCTGATATTTTGGCTTAAAAACTCTCCCGAAAAAAAGGAGAGTTTGATCTCAAAGGACCAAAAAAAAAAGAAAAAATGTGTTGAGTATAATTGAAAGAGAAAGTTCCCATATGAATAACACAGAAGGGAAACGTACCTGTTTAATTAAACGTCTCACTATTAATTATCATTTTGCGTTATTATTATTTTGCTCATTCCTGCAGAGCCCAATTATTGAACTGAAATAATTAACTGTCTCATCAACAACAGATTTAGAAAATCAAATTACTCTCAATTGGCTTAATTTGAGCCTAAATTTGAAAAGCATGGACAAAAAACTGAACTTTAATTGACAAAAACGGAACAAAAACAGGTCAAATCCTCTTTTAAAATGTGAAACTTTATGAACCAAAACATCTAATAATGTGTTGTAACAAACCTGTTGACTGAAACAGAGAAAGGCCTTCATGACCTCAGTGTCAGTCACCACTTGACTCTCTCCACTAATTCAGTTAAAGCAATCAGGTCCATTACAGGACCCTCTCCAAACGCAGCGTCTATAGTCAGTGATTCCAGGACTTGAAGCTTGTGTGTGTGAGGAGGAGGAGGAGGGTGTGTGTGCTGTTCAGCTGCCTCGTCTGCTTTAACCAGCTAATAAATATGAAAACAGCAGGTTAAAACTTTTTTATTCGTCCCGTGCCTGAAAGGATTATACCCTTCTATAGAGTGCCGTGAAAAATCCCCCAAACCTCATAATGCCCAATGTTGTCCCATAAAACTGTGTTGGACAAAAGACGGAGAAAAGAGGGCTTTTTCACACATAAGGGGTTTTCTCAAGAGCGCATTGAAGGGGAGCCCCTGCCCCGGACCCGCCCATAGATTATCTGGCTGTCGGTGAAAGCGAGGGCTGCGAGCGGCAGGTGCGTGTGCCGGGGCGCAGGGGGTCGCGCGGGGGGGGGCCCCCCGATGACCACGCAGAGGGTGGAGAATGCAAACCGCAGCTGCCGGCAGGAATGTTTGCAGATTGTCACTTCCATTTAACTTGCTCTTTTTCTTTTCTCGCCCCCTCCCCCGACGACCCAGAGATGGAGCTGGTCTCCCCAGGTTTTCCACTCCCACTTTCAAAAGCAGCGGAGAGATAGGGCTAAACGGTGACACCCCGTCCACAAAAGCGACAAGCGGCTCGGGGTCGTCGCCCGCCTCGGCGCCGTGAAATCGCGGATTAAACTGATAAGCAGCCAGAATGATACGGATCCCCACATTTTTTCCGAGCGAGTTTCTTACGGGACTAAGTGAATGCCAAGTAACTGGCGAGGCAGGGTTAACACACTCTTTAACTCACTCCGCTCCCCAGAGGCTTCTTTCATACAGGTTATTGGATTTTTTTTGAAGCGCACACATCAACATATGGCGGTCTGAAAGCTGTTTAATAATGCAGCTCATGAATTTATCTCTGCAACTTTGCCAAAAAATTAATCAAATAACACAAAGAATGCAAATTATATACGCTTTTTTGTCAGAGGCCTCTCATGGAAGCATCACCTCTTATCTCCATTTTCATGCATTCAAAATAAAATCTGTGTATTAAGACCAGAACGAATTTATCAGAGAAGATAGTTGACCCACGTAAAGGCTGGAAATGGCCCTTTTGCACCATACCTTGGTCTCTAATCTCTGTCGTACAAACTGTATCCCCCTTTTCCAAACTGTGGCCCCGAGGCTATGTGTGGGTCCGCAACATAATCCCCTTTTAAAACTCTCCGCACTCCGTTATTCCACTGGGGTTTGGCGAAAAGTACGGCACAACGCCGCTCTTTTCACACCATCTTCTAGCAAAAAGGGGATTAATGTCGCCACCATTATGAATAATGAGAATGAATAACAAACAGCCGTCTGTTTATCCCGCACCATTAAATAAAGGGGAAAGAGTGTCCTTGTGCTTTTTTTATTGAACGGTCTTCAGGGTGTTTGTGGAGGCGACAGAATGGGATGAAAATCCGTGAGTTTAGTCACCATCTGATGCTTTAAGCCAAAGTGTTTATTGGCACTGAATGTATCTCTTAATTAATGTCTAAACAGAGAAATTTAGCACGTCTTTGTATGCAAAGAAGGCGACAAAAGATCAGATTTATACCACAAAAAAAATAACATATGTATAATGCACACAGTCGTATAGCCACCACTGATGACACTGAGGTCACGCCTTCAGTATCTTTTTATTATATCTTATTTTTTTTTTGTGAATTTGGTAACCTGGCAAGAAGAAGGGTTAGGGCCTTCTATTAAAAATGTTCAAATGGTGGTTATTTTTATAAGTTGATTGTTGTATTTTTAGCACTTTTAGCCCTCAAATTTGATTCATTTTATTCCCGGCAGTGAGGAGAAGGCTTTGAAACACCACCTAAATCTTCATGTTGAGTAATAACATTTATAGCAAGTATAAATGAAGAGTTAACTGAATAAACAAAAAGGGTTCAAATGGAGATCTTTTTGTTTTTGGTATTAACCTGAAAGTGGTGCAGGGGGTGTTGGAGGACTCGTGACTTTATCATGTTTCTAAAAATCCTGTTTCTGCCCTGTTCATGGAACAACATACATACAGTATACGCTCTTACAAGAAGTAATTGATCGCTGCCGGTGTGACCAAATCAACCTAAATAACACAAAAATTTAGAGGTTTTGCCGCTACAGCCTTATGTGGTCTGATATGACCAGTCAGGCTGTTCTCATTCACCGTTCATAGCTATACCTACGAAAAGTAATGCACTTTAATTCGTACATATCCCACAAAATCAATTATTATGTAGCCTAATCCATGTAATTGTGAACCAGGAAGTATAAAGAGCGACATACATCAAGTTACACCACTTCCAGAGTTATTTTAACCTAAACCACGATCTTTTCCTAAACCTAACTTATGCCCGGTTCAGACTGCACGATATCAGCCCGATTATAGCCCGACACGGCCGTCGTAAGGTGAAGATGCGGATCTCGAATGATAAATGAGCGTCGTGTGCGAAAATCAGTCGTTTCTATCTCGTGTAGTGTGTCTTAGTACACGACAACCGACGCCGCGTCTGGGACGCCTCACGACATCCCGACAGAAAGTCTAGCTTGTTTGATTTCTTTTTTTTTTTGCTTTCCACGACGTGTTTCGTCACGGCGGTGAATTTGACCGGCTGAGCACAGACGCACACAGCTGTAAACAGAAACACATGGCTACCTCAAAACAACACCGCTGTTGCGTCTTTGCGCATGAAGCATCCCGTTGTGGGTGGCGAATTCGCTTCTCCCTGTGAATTATATTTTTATTGTTTTCCCCTGGAGCCTCATGGGCCCCTTTACATCGTCGGGCCTTGTATATTAAGACGGCGGTGCCGGGAGAGTGTGTATTGTCGGAACAGGGGACCAACGTATAGTCTGTCATGTGTTGCGGCCAAGTCATGACAATAATTTACGACTCTCAATCATCTAATCACATAGTGACCATCGCAACCGTCAAAAATATCGTGTAGTCTGATCCTGGCATAAGTAGTGTTGTTGCCTAAACCTAACCGAGTTGTTTCCTGTGACAACAAAAGTGAAAAGACCGAAGTGGAAATTGACATGTGCGTCACATATTGCTGGACATTCATAGGAAAACGCACAGAATGAAGAATAACTTTTCGTAAGATATCACACAAACCGTTGTATGAGGAAACATTGGACCAGTAGATTATCGTAGCTAATGTTGACTTGATGGCTTTATGAGTCTGTTAAATTACATGCAGTATGTGCATTTTAGCGTTTAGCTTCTTGTAATTGTCATTCATGACCACAGTGGCCGCTCCTCTGACTGCTTTAGCATTACTTCTTGACATCTTTCCCTCTTTTTCAGACTTTGTTCCAAACACATACTGGATTATAATTCAGTCCACAGCTACTGTATGAACAGCTATCTAATATCATGGCAACGATAAATGTGACAATGTGTGTGAGTGACGTCGCTCTTAGAAGAAGAGATTTATGGTTAAAGACACCTTTGATCCTTTTGCATCTAGGCTACTTAATGTGTCTCCTCTTTAACATTTTTCTTCCATGCATCGTTTTGCATTTTAACCCCATTTTTTCCAACCTGCTCTGGATTATAACTACCAAAATCTACAATGTATAGCTACTGTAGGAACAATTTATGGGACAATGTATTGGAGAAACATTGCTCTTAGAAGAAAACAAATGATAACGTATGCAAATCAATAAAAACGTTGGTCATAAAGAAGAAACAAATGCGACCAAATCAACCTAAATAACACAAAGAAAGTGAGAAATAAAAGACTCCTTTTGGCCCCAAGTGTTGACAAAAGTGTCTCCTCTGTTTTCTGGCCTTAACATTTAGGCTACATTAACTGGATCATAACTCGAAATGGACAATTCCCCCAGCAACAAGAGTATACCCCTCATGACGACGATTCATGGGACAATTCAGTGAACAACATTGCTCTTAGTAGAGAGAAAACCAGTGACTAATATGACCAAAATCAGCCTTAAAAAAACAAGAAATGAAGACACTTTTGGTCCAAAGTGTTGACATAATGTCCCCCCAGCATCTTGTTTAAATGCTTCCTCCTACACTAAAAACATTATATCTGTCCACTGTGCATCTTGTCTCCTTTTTGCTTTGCATTTTCCAACATGCACTGGACCAAAACTCAAACAACAGAGCTACACTGCAGAAACAGCTGATGGTCAATGTGACAAAATCCTATAAAAAGTGAGAATCAAAAGACCACTCTTGGACCTAAGTGTGGACAAAATGTCTCCTTAAAGTGTCTCCTATGTATCGTGACCTCAATGTGTCTCCTCTTCACATCTTCTCCTCCTTTTTTTGCTCAGTATTTTCCAACTGCACACAACTGTACCCACAGCTGCCAGAACGGACAACGCGGTCTCGGAAAACGGGGATATGAAAATGAAATATGAAACAGTGGTGTGATAAACTGGTAGATAATCATCTTTTCATTAAACTTTCATCCCCAGTGACTTAAATATTCAAGAGCCCAATTACAGAGCTTGTATCTCTCTCTCACTCTGGCTTTTCTTAACAAGAGCAGTCAGGGAGAGAAAGAGAGAAAGAGGAGGGTGAGTGGCTTTAGGGGTGAGTGAGAGCATCATTATGGAGCGGTCACACACAGTGAGGGGAGGTGGGGGAGGAGAAAGAGATGACCCGTCGTCCCCTCATGGAGGACGGGGAGCAGCAGGCCTGACGCGAGGCCTGTCCAAACACCGGGATGAGAAGAAGAGGTGAAGAGAGACAGACATGTAGCAGTGTGTGCAGCCATGCAGGCCTGATGGATGGAGGGATGGAGGGATGAAGGGATGGAGGGATGGTGGGAGACAGAAACAGACAGACGAGCTGAGAGCAGTATAGATTTTCCAGGCAGATAGTGGAAAGATGTGTGCATCCTGATGAGTGCCACAAACAGGGCGCATGACTCTCTCTCTCTCTCTCTCTCTCTCTCTCTCTTGTCTGCCTGTTTCTGTGTGTGTGTGTGTGTGTGTGTAAGTGTGTGTCAGTGTATTAGCAGTCAGAGCACTGAAGCCCACGGGCGATTCCTGTGTGTGCTTGCGATAAAGGGAAAAAAGGGAGGAAGTATAACGTGGGGGAAAAAGCGGGGCGCGTGGAGGAGGGGGTGAGAGGAGAGATGAGGAAGTTGGTTGGGGTTGGGGGGGTGGTGGTGGTGTGTATGCAGAGAGAGAGAGAGAGAGAAAGAAGAGAGAGGAAAGAGCATCCAGCAGAGCAGGGAGCTTCCTCTGTGCTGTCAAAGCCTCTGGATCATGTCCCCATTGGTCTCTCACACACACACACACACACATGTTCCCTCACCCAATTGCTCCGTTCTCCCTCCAACCAACCTCCCCTCTCTCCTTCCCTCCCTCCCTCCCCTCCCTCTCATGAAAAGAGTGTCTTGGCAGGGTAATTAAGAATGGCCTCTAAACACAGGAGAATGGCAAGAACGCTCCAGATGAAAGTAAATGATTAAAATAATTACAGGCTGAGAGCTGACGAGCCGGAGTGTGGGGTGGCCGCCGGACATTTGTCGGTAATTAGATAATTAATCTGAATGCAAATGATGAGCCCTAACGAAGCAGTCAAGCTGAACCAGCGACAACTGCCGAGAGTGAAATGTGGGGAGGGAGGGGGAGAGAGAGAGGAGAAGAGAGGAGAAGAGAGGGTAAAAAAGAAAAAAACACATGAATATGAGTGTAAAAGCTCCAAAAATCAGCATGAACAGAGTCAAAAGGCAGCAGCAGCAGCAGCAGCATTGTAAATCAATAACTGTTTCTGGCAGCTCCAAAACACTCCTCCTCTTCACCTACTTCACCCTGTTTGTAACTTCCTCTCACATAGTGACAAGCAGACATGAATGCCTTGTTAAAAATATACAAAAAAGGGAGCGAGCCACCATGCATGTGTTGTGCAGCACCCAGCACAAAAAAAAGAAAAAGTTAAAACATGTCTCTATCTCTCCCAGGGAGCTGAAATGCCAAATGAAGATGAAATGGCACCTGAGGAAGAAGACAGAGAGCACGCTTTGCACACCCTAAAATGCGTGAGCAAATTGTGGATTTACTCTGCTGGCTGCTACACCTTCATTATCCCTCCACGTCTCTCTTCCTCTCACTCACACTCACAAATACTATACCGGCATGTGTATACGTGCTCTCAGCAGATGTAAATAACCTGCTTCAGAGTTTATTCAGAGGTGTTTTTGTTTTTATAACAGGCGAAGACTCGTCAGCATCCTCTGCTACTTTAAATTTAAATAAAGATCTTCAAGGTTTATTTATTCCACCTAATATTATATGGCTGTGACAGCTGGAGCAGTTCAGTCTGGGTTTTTAATCGGGTCACTATAAAAACAGCAGTGGTTATATACTAATAATGACTACAGTAAAGAGTAACTGGGGAAGTAAACTTCATGCTGTTAATCTTTTAGTGTTATCTAGAGAGTAAAACAACTAAATCTCATCTACTGATAGTAAAGGGAAGAGCAATTCTGTTGCTACTAGGGCTAGGTAGTTTACAGTTTTATTACCAAAACTGCACTTTTCAATAGCTTACTTTGTGAAATATCAATGTTTCTCTACAAAACCTTTTTTTTTTTTTTTCATTTAAGCCAAACAAGAACTTTTCCTGAGTAAATTTAAGTCTAAATAGTGGCAAAATTATGATTGATGGAACATTATGATTACCATAGAGCTCCAACGATTAATCAATTAGTTTTCATCACCAATTATTCTGATAATTGATTAATTGGTTTGAGTCAAAATTCTGTTATTCCAGCTTCTTAAATGTGAATAATTTCTAGTATCTTTACTCCTCTATGACAGTAAACTGAATATCTTTGAGTTCTTTGGACAAAACAAGACATTTGAGGACGTCATCTTGAGCTTTGGGAAACACTGATTGACATTTTTCACCATTTTCTGACATTTTATAGACCAAACAACTAATAGATTAATCAAGACAATAATTGAGAATGAAAATAATGGTTAATTGCAGCCCTAGTTGGATGTGTACAGCTGGTATTTTGTGGAGATGACGCCACTTGTTAGTGATCATGTTAACCTGTAAAGGGCCCTAATAAGGTTTCTAGCCGAGCATGCTGACTAACAGCACATTCCCATACACACACACAGCACCAAGGTCTCCAGTGATTGTGATGAGGCAGACTGAATGAGTGAGTGGGCGATCTGTCTGGATTTAATGAGAGTGGTGGACAGGTAAAACGTTTTCCTCTAGAGCCTCTTAAAGGTGTAAGTGGATGTGTTGCATAATTTGCACTAACGAGGGCGAGAGAGAGGAGGGGCGTGTGGGGTTATCAACCGTCATGTCTGCCTCTGACTGTGCTGTGTGTGTATTTATGGAGTCTTAACTGGTACTCTGGTAGTTTGATTCATTCATTATTTGTTCCTAAACATTACGGTTTCAACATCACAGAACAAAAATAATTAATTTTTGTTTAAGAGTAGGGTTTCTTGATGTTAATCCAAACAGTAATGATTTCATCTATTTTTACATTTCGCCATGAAATCA
The DNA here is from genome assembly GCF_015220745.1 of Sebastes umbrosus. NCBI lineage: Eukaryota > Metazoa > Chordata > Actinopteri > Perciformes > Sebastidae > Sebastes > Sebastes umbrosus. The sequence goes on from NC_051283.1 coordinate 25,748,714, forward strand.
CATGCATTATTAAGAGATAGTAGCAACTATAGTGCTCGGTACTGAACCTCAACATTTAGTACCACTACTTTGGTTTTATCGTAAAAGTGCCAGATGCTCAGATTTGCACTCTTCTGTAATATTCAATAATAATCGATCATTTTGCCACTATTTAGACTTAACTTTTAGTAGAAAAAGAAAACTTTTACCTATAGGAAATGTTCTTTTTTGGCTTCTTTTGTTAAATGAAAAAAATTTTTTTTTAGAAAAACATTGAAAGATGTTGATATTCCACAATACTAAAAAGTATTGTTTTGGTATCTATAACAAAACTCTGTAAAATACCCAGCCCTAATAGCAATAGAATTGCTCTTAGATTAATCGAGAGAATAATGAACAATGAAAATAATGTCTAGTTGCAGCCCTACAACAAACACGAGAATGTTATTGAACCTAGACTGAGAAGATAATTGAATGTTTTTTTGTTTTAACAAAGGCTGTGTGAAATTTTAAATACAACAAATTTTGGCAGAATAAAGGATTTCTGCAAAATAGACAGCATTTTGACTACTTGCAATTCTGGAGATTTAATAAGTTGAATATTTATTTACAAGCTTTTATGTTTAAGAAAGGACAGATGTAGCATAAAAGTATTAACCCAAGAACAACATTGATAGGTGCTGTGTTATTCTGAAATTGTACGCCAATATTTCCTGTGGATGTAAACATTGTTTAAGGGTATAGTATCCTGGTTACAGACCTCTGAACTGCTGCTTCTGTTGTTGTTCAGTGATTCAAATGTTGTGAAGAAATACAAAATGCCAATTCAGTCTATTCAATTTACATAAAATTGTCCCATTATAACTCTCAGATCCTACCATTCCCTGCAAATAATGTTTCAAAGTTTACAAACTACAGCTTCCACATGTGATTACAATCCATATTAAACTGTTGAATATTTTCCGTCCATGTATAATGTGCACGTGTTAAAAACAAACCTATAAAATGTGTTTTGTGTAACTGTTTATCCAAGTTGGACCTTTAAAGGGACTGTTTGTAACTTCTTACGCGTATAATCAATCCGGGTCTGTGTCCCATGCGCGCTCGTGTGTGGCTACGCTGTTCAGACTCAAACTCCAACACATTAACTAACATTACTGCCAAGCAGATGAAATATAGAATGATATTGTGGCTTTAGCTGACGTGTGTCGCCTGTTTTTACGGTTGCTCGCTCACATTCAGGTAGTGCGTGCACAGGGGCGAGCAACAGGACGTTGACTTTCGTTGACTTAACGGCCACAGGTGTCGCTGTTACAACCAATTTCTCATTCTTACAAACAGTCCCTTTAACATGACAAATATAAGATATTTGATCACAGTGAATAAAACATATATAATGTTTCAATAATAACCAAAACAAAGAACATGCTTTAACTTTTACTAAATCTACTGATCATGATGTGACCACATAATAACGTCCTAAATAACCACATCAAGAGCATTTAACCAAACATATGAAACTCCAAAACAATTCAAATGTACAATATAAAGAACAGGAAATACACAAAAACATGAATGTTTTGAGTATGAGGCACACAGATGAGTGTTGTCCTTCCAGAGTCAGTGTTTTTGAGACAAATAACATGCTGTAGGAGTCACATTATTCACTCCACGAGCAACTCAAACTCCTCAGCCTCCTCAAACTCTGCGTTCATCTGGGCAGCCAGTTCGTTCAGCTCCGTGGTGCCGATCTGCTGGACCTTCTTCATCCTCTTCCTCTTCTCCTTCACCATGACCACTCCGGGGATGTTTAGGTCCGGCTCGGGGAAAGCTGCTGAACCATTATCCTCCGCCTCAAGCAAAGATGTGAATGAGTTCAGACCACCAGACAGCAAGGATGCACAAGAAACCTCCAGACCTGTCTTGGACCGCTCGACTCTCCGGAACACCTCGGGTGTTTGCAGCTTCTCAAAGCCGAACATGGTGTCCCGAGAGTCGAAGGACTTGTCGCTGAGCCTGCTGTAGGAGCGGCGCACTTTCTGGGACCACACCGCGTCCTCTGGATCTGCTGCTGCTGGCGGCTGTTGGGGGTAAATGGTAAATGGACTTGTATTTATATAGCACTTTTCTAGTCTACTCAAAGCGCTTTACACTACATGTCAGCATTCACTCATTCACACACACATTCATACACTGATGGCAGAGGCTGCTAAGGTGCCAACCTTTGACATTTTGAGATATTGTCAATGTTTTCAGTGATAGTTTTAGTGACATCAAAACAAATCGATTAGCTGTTCGGTCTATAAAATGGTGAAAAATGTCGATCAGTGTTTCCCAAAAGCCCGAGATGACGTCCTCAAATGTCTTGTTTTGTCCAAAAAACTCAAAGATCACTGTCATAGAGGAGTAAAGAAACCAGGAAATATTGGCTCAAACCGATTAATCGGTTATCAAAATAGTTGCTGATTAATTTAATAGATGACAACTAATCGATTAATCGTTGAAGCTCTAGTCTGTTGATATATTTAAGCGAAATCTCAAGTAATATCCCAGCTTATACCATGACACACCAGTTAAAAAAAACTGCTTATAATATAATCAGTCATATGTATTCTGAGATGTGATTGATTAGTTGTCAACTATTAGATTGGTCACCTATTTTGATAATCGATTAATCAACTTGAGTCATTTTTTAAGGGGAAAAAGGTCATAATTCTGATTACAGTTTTCTGGTTTCTTTACCTCTATGACAGTAAACTGAATATCTTTGAGTTGTGGACAAAACAAGACATTTGAGGACGTCATCTTGGGCTTTGGAAAACACTGAATGACTTTGTTTTTTACCATTATCTGACATTTTATAGACATTTCATTCACACACTGGGTTGGGGTTAAGTGTCTTTGCTCAAGGACACATCAACATGTGACCTGGAGCAGCCGGGGATCGAACCACCGACCTACCGATTGGTGGGACACCAGCTCTGCCCTCTGAACCACAGCCGGCGGTGGCGGGGACGGGAGGATCGGTGACAGAATAACGGCCTTCTTCTTCTTCTTCTTGGCCGAAGAGGAGCCTCCACAACCCGGGACAGGACTCGGGGTGGAAACCTTCAGCTTCTGCTGGCTGCGCTCAGACCGCCTCGGCGTGTTCTCCTTGTGGTTCTCCTGGTTGTTCTCCTTGTTGTTCTCCTGGTTGTTCTCCTGGTGGTTCTCCTTGTTGTTCTCGGACGGTGCGACTGTTTTCCTGGGTGCTATCTTCCTCACAGTGATGGAGCGTTTCACAGCAGCAGAGGCCATCTTTGTGTCATTTGTATCCGGAGGAGGTGAACTAAACCTCGGGGATCTTCTTCTCTGAGAGCCGTTAACATTATTAGATTCAGACATTATGTTCTGAGGCGTTTCTTCCATCATACTGACCACTTTCCCGGTGAAATATCTGATTATCCTTGTGTATAATCTACTTTACAACCCGACAGAGTTTATCACCGACACGGCGTGACACCAACAAACAGTCCGCTCAAATTCCCCGCCCGAGTCGCGTAGAAAGGACGTAACACAGTTTTTGCTGTGACGTCAACAGTCTGCGCCAACCTCTCTCTCATGCTTTTGCAGTGTAATCTGTGTGAAGCCTAAAAAACTAATCTGCTCTCTCAGGCTATTATATAGAGACATATTTGTTTTAATTGCAGGTATGTGTTACTTAAAAATAAATCCATATTTTTACAAAATTAAAACATTAAAAAATGTGAGTTATTATTCACAATTCCACTCTCACAACAGTTCATAACATCCCTGTTTAATCAGTTAAATACTTGCATTTATTTTAATTTTTTTTAATATAACAAAGGAAAATGTTATATTTGGTACAATTGTGAAAGATCCTGTACATGACCTGGCAATCAATTCCATAATCACTCTTGGAAAGTTTTTTATACATAAAAATAGATTCCTGAAATCAAGATCAAATGTCTATGTTTTTTCATAAGGAGCTGTGTGTTTACTTTTCATTTCTGAAACATATGAAGAAAAAGAATGAAGCTATGAAGCTTTCAATGTTAGTTGAGGACCTTAACCTTGAAGAGAGCCCCTAGCACAGGGGTCAGCAACCTGAGGCTCCGGAGCCACAAGCGGCCCTTTATCTCCTCTCCAGTGACTCCCTGTTGATTTAAAAAAAATATTACTGGAAATAATTTTTTTGTTTACATTTTCATTTTTATTTATCATTGTTGTAGGTCTATGGTACGAGGGAGTATTAGGGCCACATTGAGGAAAAATAAATAAATCTGAGATTTTGAGAATAAAGTCATAATATTATAAAGTAGTAATTGTACGTGTTATTTTCTTTTTTTCTCGTAAAGTTAAGACTTTATTATCTTTATATTACAACTTTTTTGTTGTTAAGTTATGACTTAATTCTTGTAATATTACGACTTTTTTTCTCGTAATATTGCGACTTTGTTTCTCGTAAAGTTATGACTTTATTCCTTAAATATTACAACTTTTTTTCTCGCAAAGTTATGACTTTTTTCTCGTAATATTACGACTTTTTTTTCTCGTAAAGTTATGACTTTATTCTCGTAATATTACAACTTTTTTCTCGTACAGTTACGACTTTATTCTCGTAATATTATGACTTAATTCTCGTAATATTATGACTTTTTTCTCTTAATAATACAACTTTTTTCTCGTACAGTTACGACTTTTTTTCTCATAATATTATGACTTTATTCTGGAAATCTCCAATTTATTTCCCTCAATGTGGTCCTAATACTCCGTAGTACATTTGCACTTTGGCCCTCACTGCATTAGACTTATATACTATATACTTAGACTATAAACTGTGTTAAACTTCATCACAATGTTCAAATGTTTTTCAGCTCCAGACAGATTTATTTTATTTTATTTTGATAGTAAAAGTTGCTGACCCCTGACCTAGCACTATCAGCACTATTCCCACATTCCCTTACTTTTTTTAGTTTTTTTGTTTTTTGTTTCTCTCTCTTCATCCACACTCTTATGCACTGTAAGCCAACATCCAGGCTTGTCTGTTCCCTTGTAGTTGTGGACTGTTCTGTATGATGACGTATTGTAACGTGAAGTTCTCAATAAAAAAACGTAAAAAAACGTAACACAGTTGACGTGGTGACGTCACCAGTCTGCGTCAACAGCCTGCGCCAACGTCTCTCTCTAACTTTTGCTGTGTAATCTGTGTGCAGCCGCAGCTAACAGGCTAACAGGCTAACAGGCTAACAGGCTAATCTGCTCTCTCAGGCTCTGATACATTTATCAATACTTGTTATCACAGAATGGAGTATCTAATCGGGATACAGGGACCTGACTTCGTCCTCGTCGCAGCTGATAATGTTGCAGCGAGCAGCATCATCCAGATGAAACACGGTGAGACAACGAGTTAGCCTAGCATTAGCCTAGCATTCAGCTAGCTGCTAACCTGCTAACAACACATGTTCTCACAGCTCTTATTCACGTTTAAAGCAGCTTGTGTTACTCATAAGTTGTGCTTAACGTTGTTTCTTTGTATGGTGTATTGCTGTGTAATGTTTAAAGTCCCCTATTATCACAATATAACCACATAAAGTGAAGCTAACAAAGCTAACCACAATGTTAGCCTCATTAACAGGATTAATCTCTCATTCTGTTTATGTAGTTAGGATATTGTCTTTCTTTGATGCTAACCCTAACCCAACAGTATATATACAATACGTTTCATGAACTGATCTGAGTTAACTACATTTTGTGTTTTTGAATATCAAAACTAAAGTTAGCATGGTTAGCATGAGTTGCTGAAGCTGACATGTGAAAGTGAAAGAGAAGTCTGATTTGAAGGTTGATCATTCTGACTGTCAGGAAATGGCCACTTAAATAATGTATTAACACATTGACTTAAACAATTTATATTCTGTTCTTTGCTTCTTCTTTTTCCAGACTATGACAAGATGTTCAAACTGAGTGAGAAGATCTTGCTGCTGTGTGTTGGAGAAGCTGGAGACACAGCACAGTTTGCAGAGTACATCCAGAAGAATGTGCAGCTCTACAAGATGAGGAATGGTGAGGAGGACCATAGTAGATCTATTTCTGTTTGTGATTAAGCTTGTTAAACATGATGCTTGTGAGGTAAAACTATCCTTCCTTTTCCTTGGAAATCTCAAGTTCAACTCCAAAATGTCTAGTCATTGACAATGATGTCATATTGGAAGGCAAACCATGTGCTGAAGAAGCACTCACCTTGTTTATCTTTTATATACTTTACAAACTACTACAATCCTGTCTACACCTCTGTGTGTATATATATATATATGTATATATATATATATTAGTACATCTCATTATTACATACTACATTCCTGTTTACACCTCTGTGTACATATATTACTTCTCATCATGCATATACATACTACATCCTGTTTACATACAGTTTTCCCATCTAAAATATTGTCATCTACAAAATTACAAATTTACATTTACATTACTATTTTATATTTACTTATGTTTATATTTATTTTAACTGCACTATTTTAGGCCTTAGATTATCATTTTGCTTTTACATTTACTTGTGTGATTTCCCCTTTTATATATACATATTTTATAAGCATCGTTGAAGGAACCTGTGACCAAAGATTTTCATTGCCAATGACTGCTTTGCTGGAATTGACATATGACAAATAAGGATCCTCGGACCTTAAAACTTTGTGTCTAATGCCTCTTGTTTTTTTTCAGGTTATGAACTCAGTCCAGCAGCAGCAGCAAACTTCACGCGAAAGAATCTTGCAGACTACCTTCGGAGCAGGGTACCTATCATTATACACATATACTGTAGTACTAATTGTTTACAACACAGAATTTATATGTTTTACTTATCAACATTAAGTTGCCTTTTAAACCATATGAACTTTGAGCTGTCTTTGTAGTTTTATCAAGAGAAATGTGTCTCCTTTTTAACTGTGTGGCACACCAGCTTTGTGGGCACAGTGTAGACTATTCACTACACTATAACTACAAGTGATACAGTTAAATTAGGGTTGCTCAATTAATCTGAATTTTATCGAAATTGCAATTTGACTGACGTGTGTGTACACATTATGTTCTACGGACTGAAGAAAACATCTTTGTTTGGTACAGATCCCTACAAAAATCACACCATAATAATTTTAATGTTTTTCAATGAAAATGAGAATAATGATGTAAAAATGATCATACCCTCTAAAATCATATCGCAATTGCAATATCAGTCAAAATAATCGCAATGAGATGTTTTTTCAAAATTGTGCAACCCTAAATTAAATTGAGTTGGGATATAACAGCTCAAACTATGAGTTGACAAATTCAGATCAGTGTTGTGTGACAGCACACTTAAAACTCTCTAAACCTGAGCATCCAGCCTGCAGTTAGTAGTTCACCTTCACACAAACTGTAGAGATTTAGCTGTCTTGGTTTGTGGGGTTCATACGCTACACTGATGTGATCCATTTTGACTCATCAAATAAACAATGTCTTTAAAAAAGATTTAACAATCAAGCTTGCATAGCCAAAGCGTTAAAAAACTACATAACAAAGTGTGGAAAAAGGCTATGTATTTATCTTAGCTTGCATTGCTTGACATTAGAAATGTGTCCATTTTATTATTTATGTGTTTGTTTGAAATCATTTGTTCCTGTCGGCACTGGTCTTATCTAAACGTCTTTTACTCTCAGCCCTTTTAAACAGCCATCAGCTTCCCATTAAAGTAGCGCTAGTAATGTTTTTATCTTGTGAGAATTGTTTTCTCATGCTCTGGAAAGACTGTGTCTGTTTTAGTGAACAGTTTACTGAGAGATCATACGGCTATAATAATAACCAAAGTAATTGTTTGGGTTGAGGGGCACATTTTCTTGTCTGAACCTCCAATCTGCGCACTACAACATAAAGAGATGATGTCTTTTTGTGGGTCAACTTTATAAAGTTTAGTCCACTTTGGGTCCTCGCGGCCGATAGCCAATAAAATTATAGCATTGTAATTCTGATTAAGAAAATAAGCTCTTTGGTGTAAATCGGGTGATATGCACATATTTATTTAACAAAATAATCTTCACAACTCGACAGGCTTCTAAACAGAACATATATAGTAAATAACCAGTTGCTAGATAGATAGGGGTAGAGCGTTAATTATGATTTTAACATGTGAACATAGCCAAATTTAATTGAACTTAACTTTAATACAGCTACTTTGTCAAAACAAACTAAAAGCTACCAGCAAAGCAATGTAAACACGTTTCCTTTGTATACATTTTTTTTTACTGAAATTTGAAAATCATCTTTTAAAATAAGACCACACATTGTTATTCACAGAAAACAAGTTTAATAACAGCCTCGTGGTGTCATCACAAATGTAAATTCAACTTCCCCGTCACCATCTGCTGCATCACTACAACACTTGTAATCATTGTATATTCCCTCAGTTAACCAAACGGTAGCGAATGAATCCCCTGCACCAGTGGTCACCCTCTGAATTAAGCATATTCATCGTGGAGTAATGAGCGAACGTACCTATAAATCTTTTAATTTCTATTTTAACTTAATTACATTCCTCTGTTAGCATTTGCAATCTCATTTAGCTGTAGGGAACGAATGATAGAATCACAAATTAATTCCCATAAGTTAAAGTAACACTCACTTCAAATGGCAGGGACGGTAACCATATGTGGTAGGTTTACTCATCCATGTGAAAAATGGGTTCTAATTTCTGCTTGAAAGGATTTGTTTTGTTGTCTAAAACTAGACACTCAAACACAACAGAGGCATTGCTCGTCTTGACGACGTGACACTGCTGTGATGTAGTACTAGAGACGTTCTGGTGGGAATTAAGTCTCACTTGTAATTACATGTCTGTTTGTGAGCCACTAGATGCATTTTGACAGAGCCAGGTACATTTGTCAGCTTGTTGTGAGTGGTGACGGAGGTTACCCCCTTTGAGACTCTGTGACAACACCTGAGCCTGCAGCGCTGTCTCCCACCCCAACTGCACAGTTGCTCTGGATATAATATAAAAAAAAAATACCATGATTTTGACCTTCAACCCTTTAATACCAAAATCTGCTGTCAAAAAAAACATGGCAAGGTGCAGAATTTTTCCTCGTTATTTAACGCAAGCTTGGCTTTACAACCAGGCAAGTTAACCAGCTAATTTGTCCGTCTGCATGTTTGTGAGTTGGCTTGTTTATTTATGCTGAACACGTCTTGAAAAGCGCAGTGCTTTTTTAAATTATTATGTGTGTCCTTAAGGCCTCGCAGAGACCTGAGAGCCCTGCAGAAGCAAAACACACTCTTATGCCAGGCAGGCAGTACAGTGGAAGGCACACGTGCAAGAAGAACTAGATTTAAGAGTATTTATACTGTAAAACACGGAGCACGGAGACTTACTCTCTGAATTGTTCTTACTTACTGTACTTACCAGGGCTGTCCTTGCCCAAAGCTATTCTTTGCCAACTAATTGATTTAATCGACAGATCTGTAAAATGTAGTTTCTACACAAAGAATCACACAAAAGTACCACTTTAAATCTTGTGTTTACCAGAGACGTGCTCATAAGTTTCTTGAAAATAAGTATTCAGCATGAAAAAAAGCATAAAAAAATCACTAATCGACTAAAGAAATCTTAGTTGACTAAGACCAAAACAACAGATTAGGACTCACTGAAGTGCCTCAAAGTGCTTTACATACAAAAAAATCCTTAAACTGGAGCAAAATATGCCAAACTGCTCAATGCATCAGTGTTAAAGAGGACCTATTACGCTTATTTTCAGGTTCATACTTGTATTTTGTGTTTCTACTAGAACACGTTGACATGCTTTAATATTCAAAACACACTTTACTTTTCTCTTTCTGGCATGGACTTTGTAACTTTGCAGACCTTTTACGTGCACAAAAAACTATATAACACACTAAAGGAAAGGGGAAAAGCACTAAAGGAACTTTATGGAACTTGATTAAAATATAATCTAAAGCCCTAATAACGCACGTCATGTAGATTTTCTGTCACCCCCAAATCTGAGCATCTACAGAATAAGCATGTAGGCCTACATGTGTGCTTTTAAAAACATTAGGATGCATATTTATAGGGCTGCAGCTAACTAATTATTTACATTATCAATCAATCTGACAATCATTTTCTATATTAATCAATTGTTTGATTCAGAAAATGGTTAAAAAGTGTCTATCGTAATTAAACACTGCCCAAGATGACATCTAAAGGACTGGAAAAGCAGCAAAATCCTCCCATTTGAGAAGCTAGAACAGGATAGTGTTTAACATTTTTGCTTAAAAATGGCTTGCATCCATTATCAAAATAGTTGCCTGTTAATTTTCTGTTGCTTTGATTAATCAATTAATGGACTAATTGTTTCAGCCCTACACATTTTACATATGTTTTTTACCTTGTAGTACATAGTTCATGTTGGTGTTTGTGGTTTCAGATGTGGGAATGCACTCCGCTCAAGTCACTTCTGCTTCTCGTATCCGCGCGTTGTATCTCCATCGCTAATTTGTTAAGAGTAATGCAGCCGCTGCCTGTCACAATAGCAGAAGGGTGAAAATAATTACAAAAAACAATTAGTGTGGCAGAGAAGGGAATGTGGGACACATCGAACGGGGGATAGGGGTAGAGGAGGAGGAGGAGGAGGAGGAGGTGTGGGGGTCCCAGGGGGGAACAACCAGGCCCAGTAGACAACACCACACAGACTGGAGTGTGAGAACGAGTAGGAGTCAACAACATGCACACAGATACGATATACAACGTGCACACAGGAGGGACCTATAGGATCAGGATCATTTTCACTCCGTCAAGGTTGTACATGTTGTGGAGGATAACATTTATATTCATGTCTTGCCATAAGCTGCGAGTGTATCGTTATTTTCGTGCCTCACGGTGATGAATTTGGTTTTATGAGTGCAGGATTTACTAATGCTGCGTTCTCAGGAGTGCTCAGAAACTGAAGCAATAGCAGTTTCTCCTCTGCATCCCACACCTTCCTCCAGCTATGCTCTTCTCACATTCATCAACCTCCAGAGTACACGGACATTTGCAAATTATGTTGTATAAACAGGTTTTTTTTTTATGGTGTTTTTTTTCTTTTTTCCCCTCCAGAACATCTCGAGTATGTAGAATATGTAATGTGTGTTATCCATTTGAATGTGAAACCGTCTGCTAAAGTCTTGAATCGTTTAATATCAACTAGAAGTAACATTTCTTTAACAAACGGGCAGGAGATCGAATCCGACCTGTTTTTGGGTGAATAATGATTCTCTTTGAAGAAGCGTCTCAAGTGTGAGCGTTACTTAAATAATTTAGTACAGTTGCTCCGACACAACTTTAATTAATGGTTAAGTATTTGCATCATTGATCAATCTATATTAATAGTTTAATCATTTGGTCTATCAAGTACCAGAAAACAGTATTAAAAAAAAAAAGCCCATCAAAACTTCACTTTTATCAAGTTCTTATTTTGTTCGACTAACAACCCCATTTCTCAAATATGTTCAGTCAACAATCAAATCCAAATATTGTTGCGACTAATCATTTCAGCTCTACACAACTTGCATAATAATAATCTGGATCATTTTATAAAATGTTAATAAGAACAAAAATGTAATTTACTGAACATTTTACATCTATACTTCTAATGTCATTCCAAGGAAAATTAACTCTTAAGTAATGTAGTTTGCTATAATGACAGCCATTCATTTCTTTAATGCAACTTGTGATTTTTAGGTTGTAGCGGACTCAAACTAGAAAACCTAATGAATCTATCGGTACCAACCATGTCATACTAGCTTGTCGCGAAGGAGGTTAAATGACGCTCCAAACTTTGGTGGGGAAAAACTGTCATGGCCATTTTCAAAGGGGCCCTTGACCTCTGACCTCCAGATATGTGAATGAAAATGGGTTCTATGGGTACCCACGAGTCTCCCCTTTACAGACATGCCCACTTTATGATAATCACATGCAGTTTGGGGCAAGTCATAGTCAAGTCAGCACACTGACACACTGACAGCTGTTGTTGCCTGTTGGGCTGCAGTTTGCCATGTTATGATTTGAGCGTATTTTTTATGCTAAATGTAGTACCTGTGAGGGTTTCTGGACAATATTTGTCATTGTTTTGTGTTGTTAATTGATTTCCAGTAATAAATATATACATACATTTGTATAAAGCAGCATATTTGTCCACTCCCATGTTGATAAGAGTATTAAATACTTGACAAATCTCCCTTTTAAAACTCATTTCCAGCAGGTAAAAAAGTGTTTGATTAATCGCGATTAAATATTTTAACCGATTGATCGCCCTAAATTAAAGACCAATTGTGGAGTTGTTGTTGGTCCACAACTTCTAGAAACATTTCCAGCAACATGTACGGCATAGATTAAGCCCATTTGTTGACTAAAACAATATTTAATGCAGATGTAGGTAGATGAAAACCGCCTGTGGTCCACGACCATGCTCCCGCGTTCCTGTCTGGGGAACTGACTGCATATGTTGGAATTTATTTTAATTAATCTGATTAAATCATAGCAGATTAAAGTTTAGCCCAGACAGAACGGAAAGATAATGATCTGTTTTTGTATATCAAATCTTTTTTTCCCTACCATCCTTAAATCATCTTCTGAACCACCCCCCCCCCCACCTCCATCACGTGATCCCACTGGCACATCCAGACCCTTAGGTTAAAAACCACTGTCTGATAAATGAATCAGTGGTATATAGTTAATTCTGATGGCCTTATTCCTGCAGGATAAATTCCAGATGAGTCCTTTAGTCTGAAAGATGTCATACCCCAGTGGCTGCAGACCTCCGGGAGGTGTAGTTAGCTAAAGCCAGCCGAGCATGTCGGCGCAGAGTAAGCGAAACCCTGTTCACATATACGACCGTGTGCTGCTTACCAGCCCGCCGTCCAGAAAAACAACTCCACTAACCTCTGGAGTACTGCATTCACTCGAGCTTTAGAGAGGAGACAAAGAGGAGAGAAAAAAAAACTAGCGGTAAGCATAATCACCTGAGGCCTCGACTCTGCTGCGTGCAGATCAGTATAATGATACACATGAAATTCAGCACAGAGCAAAACAACAACTGCAAAGTTTTGGGGACGTAGAAACTCAGCATCTGCTCTGCCTCTTGTTGGTTTTAGCTTGCTGTCTGATGTACTATAATATTTGTAAAAAAAAAAAATGATATTGAAGATAAATAGAGATTAAATTGATATTGAATTGGCAGGTGTAGGTATGTGTAGGAGGCTGAGACGTGAGGTTAAATAGATACAGCAGAACTCACAGGGGAGGCAGGTGGTTTATAAATATCACATTTTTTTTGGAGATTATGTAGAAGCCTTGCAGTCATCAGTTTTTTTCTATATACGTGGATGTTTGCTCTGCAGTTTGCTGAAGAAGTCGAATTTATGTCAATCTGTAAAGTTTTAGCGGTTTATGTTGAGGTTTTTTTTCTTCCTATAAGGCCACACAGCAACAGTTAGCCTCTGCGCCGTGATGATCTACAGCTGGCCCCATATGGGTTTGTAAAATATTTTGTAGCACGGGCACACAATGGGTACAAATAATTACTGGCGCCATATTGCACACGGCTCCCCTGCTCCCGCACAGATGAACAATTAATACAGCAGATTGAGGAGAAATGCCAATAAAGAGAACATGCCCCGGGGCAGGGTGCACAAATAGGGGGAGGGAGGGAGGAGGTGGGAGGAAGGAAAGGAAAGGAGGGAGGGAGGGAGTGCTGGAACATGAGAGAGAGAGTTTGCGGATGAGTTTGGGATGATTTGTCGCGTCCTGACCTTAATTTGTGTCACAACTAGAGATGATTTTGCTCTGAATCCTTCACTGACGATGTCTTAAAGGAATAGTGCGACATTTTTTGAAAAATATTTGTTTTCTTGGCGAGAGTTAGGTGAGAGGATTAGTGTCACACTCATGTTTGTACACTAAATATGAAGCTACCGGCCGAAACCCCAGTTAACTCAGCTGAGCACAAAGAGTGGCTATGCCTGGCTATGTCCAATGTTAACGAAACCCGCTTACCATCACCTCTAAAGCTCACTGATTAACTGATTAACACTAAGCACTGCCACAATTAATCGATTGACAGGAAATCAATCAGCAACTCTTTTGATAATTAACCATCAAAGTCCGTTTTCAAGCAAAAATGCCAAACATTTGTTGGTTACAGCTTCTTAAAGGAACAGTATGTTGCATTAAGGGGGATCTATTGGCAGAAATGGCATATAATTAGGGCTGTCAATCGCTTAAAATATGTAATTGCGGTTAATCGCATGATTGTCCAGAGTTAATCATCCATTTATCTGTTCAAAATGTACCTTAAAGGGACATTTGTCAAGTATTTAATCCTCTTATCAACATGGGAGTGGACAAATATGCTGCTTTATGGAAATGTATGTTTATATTTATTATTGGAAATCAATTAACAACACAAAACAATGACATATATTGTCCATAAACCCTCACAGGTACTGCATTTAGCATAAATTATATGCTCAAATCATAACATGGCAAACTGCAGTCCAACAGGCAACAACAACTGTCAGTGTGTCAGTGTGCTGACTTGACTATGACTTGCCCCAAACTGCATGTGATTATCATAAAGTAGGCATGTCTGTAAAGGGGAGACTCGTGGGTACCCAGAGAACCCATTTACATTCACATATCTTGAGGTCAGAGGTCAAGGGACCCCTTTGAAAATGGCCATGCCAGTTTTTCCTCACCAAAATGTAGCGCAAGTTTGGAACGTTATTTAGCCTTCTTCACAACAAGCTAGTATGACATGGTTGGTACCAATGGAACCCTTAGGTTTTTCTAGTAACATATGATATCAGTATCTTTACTCTAGCTTAAAAACTGAGCCAGCTACAACCTAAAAATTGCAAGATGCTACTATTTTTTATCTTTGGACAGAGCCAGGCTAGCAGTTTCCCCCTGTTTCCAGTCTTTGTGCTAAGCTAAGCTAAGCAGCTTCTGGCTCCAGCTACACTTTTACCATGCATACATGAGATTGATATCAATCTTCTCATCGAACTCTAGGCAGGAATGCAGATAAATGTATTTTCCAGAATGTCAAACTATTCCCTCAAAAGGTAGAGCGGGTTTGCGTCTGCTTGAAGGCGACGGTAGCAACGCACAGGTGGAAGCTTTTGTTTCGTGGCACTGATTTCGTGCCCTTGTTTGGCTGAGTGCAAGACTCGCAGCGGGGGGGGGGATAAAACATATGATGCGTATTGTTTGCATGCGAAACATGGGTGTGAGTTCAGGTGGCTGGGTTAACAAGGTGCCTGGTTCCCTCCGAGGTGACATGGGAAGGGAAGGTTATTTTGATGCCAAGTCCGTATTATTGTTACATTGTAACCAGCGAGACAGGTGTCTGCCGGGTGGGGGATGGGGGGTGACGCCACTGGGGGCGTTCACAGGCTCACGGAGGAGTTAAAGCACACACAAACACACACTAAGATATTCATCCTGAGATTCACGCCCGTTCTGCACACTCACAAACACACTCTCTTTCTCACGTGTGTGTGTGTGTGCGTTCAAAATCGTCGTTAACACACCGACTAAAGCCCGCTCCACAGGGAGCATAACGATCCTCATTGCCCTCGTGGCAAACACAAGCGCTAACACACAAGTCACAGAAATAAGCAGGTTGGCTCAGAGATAAAATTGAAATGAGAGGGCAGGTGTGCAGATCATAACTCGCCTGGCGTCATATGAATCATATTTTGCCTCGCTGCACGACGGCGATGCAATATTACATTTTATCATGTTGCATTTGAACCAAAAAAAAAACACTGCACTGCTTTCTACCGCCGTCAAGAATATAGGCCATAAGTTGTTTTTGAAATCCCCCCCCAAAAAATGTTTAAAGGGATTTTTTAAAATGAGGAACAGTGGCTCGCAACAACGAAGAGAGAAAATTAGTGTTTTGGAGGAAGAGAAGGGAGAAGAGGCTGGAAGCGTAAAAGATGTAATTTAAAAAGAGAAGAAGGGGGAGAGGGGGAGGAAGGGGCAAGAGAAACGACTTTAGAAGTTTTTAATGAGCCCTGGCGCTACTCCAGGGCACAGGGTGAAGGCGGTGGAGAGGGGAGGAGGGAGGGAGGGAGGTAAAGAAGGGATGAAGAGGGAGGGAGGGAGGGCGCTATGGAGGGAGCAACAGGGGTGCTGACTCCCAGCAGATGTCACACTGCCAGTGACACCCTGATTTCCCCCTCCTCACACACAAACACAAACACACTCACCTCCTCTGTCCTGTGACGCCCTTTCACCTTTACTCTCCAGCTACCTCTCCCCGTGCTCGCTCTCTCTCTCTCTCTCTCTCTCTCTCCCTCTCTCTCTCGCTCTCTCTCTCTCACTGCTGTTTATGCTGCGTTAATGTTGCCGTCGTGTGCGTCACTCCACGTCTCTTCTGCTAAGCTGGAAAATCAAAGTCAATTATTAAATGAAAATCTCAATTAGATGAGGAAGAGAAGTTGTGCTTTTCAGTCGGTAAAATGTGTTGATCTCGTGAGCTGGTCGATGAAATGTACAGTCAGTGACGCCATCGTAGCCATACTAGGGATGTTAATAATTAAGCATTTAACTGTTAACCGACATCGAGCATTTAAACCGATTAACGCTATCGGTTAAAACGGTTAAAAGAAATGTTAATAATTGATTAAAAAGCTGAGAAAAACTCGTCACTTTAAGGAGAAAAGCTGGTCCACCTTAAGAGAGTCTGAGCCGGAGTTACAGATACGGGTAGTTGGCTCCCGTCGTGAGCTCGCTTGAGCGGAGCGAGTTGTAGCCTCGTAGCATTTATTCACAGACAAATTTCCATCTTTCAACCTCCAAGCGTTCCAGGTGCACAACGTCCAACGTAAACAACCACCATGGCTGATCGTGATAAACTGATGGTTCTTACACACAATTGAAGTGTCGGTCATTTTTTACATTTTACCGAACAACTTCAGTGCAGAGAAGATAACTTTTCAGGGTTTGTTTTCCATAACCAGCTACCTAATGACCTATTTTGACATCAATTTACACGCAGAACAGGTTTTATTATATGATAGTATGTATTATTATTTAATTAAATATAGGCAAATATACTTAACGTTGCCTTTTATTTGATAGTTTACCATTTACAGTGTGCACTTCCATTGTTGTGTGACGTCAGACACAGGAGTAGATGGATTTGCACTGAGTTTACAAATAGGAACTCCGACTTTGAGCGGCATTTCATTGTACTTTTTCTAGTAGGAGGTCAGAAATGTTCGAGTTGTCTGGAACGCAGCATTACACATGACGTCCAACTTTGTTTTACTTGCCGTAAAGAATACCACTCAACAGTTGTGTAATGTCCAACAATAACATTGAATTCAATTAGTGTGCATCCCAGGCTAACCCGTCTCATAGATCTGAATATTAAACCTCTACTCCCTCCTCTTGTCTCCAGACTCCGTATCATGTGAACCTGTTGCTGGCGGGCTACGATGACGCAGACGGCCCCGGTCTCTACTACATGGACCACCTGTCTTCCCTGGCCAAGGCCCCCTTCGCTGCCCACGGCTACGGAGCCTTCCTCACTCTCTCCATTCTTGACCGGCACTACAGACCAGGTCGGTTCCAGAGAAATGCCTCATGCATGTTTTTTTATTGTTCCTGTGAGACTGACTGGAAAGACAAGACAGAGAAATAAAGAATATGATGCCAGTCTGCAGAGCGTGACTCACACTGGTCTCCGTACAGACTCGTGTCACTGTAAGGGGTCTTGTTAAATAAACATAATTTCACCTAATGGCAAATGATTAGTGTAGAAACAAGACACCACTTTGTATGTTAATTCCACGGTGGTTTGTAGCGAAAACATCCCGATAAATCTGACAAACTAGCATCAAATGTTTTTAGCAATTAACTCGTCTTGTTATTCTTCCCACATGGCGTCATGCTCCCCCCCCTTTCTCCCCAATACCACACTGCAACATCCACTTAACTTCTCCGTTAATAAAAGCTGTTTTTCCTCTTCATTTCTATCTAATTTATGTCTCTGTCATTCTCATTTTCTTCTTTTTGTTCTAGATCTGACCCAAGAGGAGGCGGTGGATCTGCTGAAGAAGTGCATCGAAGAAGTGAGTTCAAGAACTGATTCCTTTTTTTTTGTTTTTTTTATAAGAATAATAAGCATTTTATTTAATTGTTCATTATGTTGGTCAGCCTCTCCAATAGCAACGTAGCTCTGGAAAAGTAGCCTCAGTGTACTCTCAGGAAGTCGGACAATTCACTCTGATTCGGCTCACATGGATTTACTCTTAATACTGGGAATCCACATCAAAAACCAGACGTCCGTTCGATCCACGCTGACCTTCGGACTGACCTCCGTTCGGCCGCGAGGAGCTTAGAGGACGGCTGCCAGCCAAACCGTCTACACCAGGCTGAAATTTACTGAACAAAAAAAAAAAGTTTTCACGTCGGCTCCACGGGAAGAAATCAGCATTGTTTTATTTATTGATTCACTTTTTTTTTTAAAAACTTTTTATTTAAATTTTTGGTACAGTACAGACTATGAAAATAAGGTAAAATAATAGTAATCAAACCTCCATCTTTGGTCCAGTGTGTCGTTATGCTAATACATCTTACCTAATTATCCAGGTGCTCGTTACAGTCAATATTTTCTAAACGCCCATTATAGACCATATAATCATAATAGAGTACTGATTGATTCTGGCAAAAATCATAATCAAGATTATTTTGGTCAATATTGAGATCACAATTATTTGTTGACTTTGGAAGCATCATAGAAAGAACATTTTGTAGCGTACATTTTAAAAGTTAAATGCATAAATCTTAAGATCAAAGTGAAGAGGCTAGACCTAATGAAGGACTTTGTGCTCTTGTAAATAATTTAATCATAAACACATTGGGTGTATAAATATTAATGGTGATGTCATGGCAAACAAAAGCACGGTAAACCGAGAGCAGGGAGCCGCCTTCCACGCCAACCTGGAGCCGGTCGCGGCGCTCCACCACTGAGGAAATACGGCCGGCGAGAGGACCTATGAGGGGATCCTCCCGTCCCGAGAGGCCGTCCGTGACCCGTCGTGCAGGGCAAAGTGCATCGCTGTAAAAGAAAGGGGTGTGCTGGATTTATAACACGAGACAAATCAAGAGCGTCTATGTGAAACGCAATAATCGTTTTATGTCGATTATCTTGTTTAAAGACAAAATCACAATTGAAATATTAACAATACATATCAAGGTACTCATTAGAGATGATATCAAACAAACACAGGGCTTTCATCCAGGAGACCGCTGTTGGTGTCCCGTGTTCACAACATTACAGCGGCCGTAAAGTGACGCCTAGGTGTCCTGACAGAGCGTCAGTTATGTGACTAGTTGGGATGAGAGCGTGTTGTCGTTAACAGACCTTATTACCAAAGTGCTCCATACAGAGGATTTATGGTATGGAATGTCTTCCTACAGGGAAAGCGGCGAGCTCGTAGCCACGCTGCGAGCACTGATCAACCATTACAGATACTGTTAATAAGTTCACAACATATAAACAGCGGGAGATTTGTGTGATTTTTAAACAGCTGTTTGTGGAGATTACACTTCACTAAGCACGCCAGAGGAAAGAAAATAGAGTGGCGGGGGGTCCTTTTGGAGTCTTGGGAGTCATTGTGGATTGATGCATTTGATAAAAGGGAAGCGTGTCTGTTTGGAGAGTCGGGCGAGTGACGGGCGTCAAAAACGCTTCTAAAAAATGTGGCTCGCCTTTAATAGTCAGCATACCACTTTATTGTTGGATGTTATTTTTCTGCTTTACATGATTCTACATCCATTCTGCTCATTCGTTCCGTTATCTTAACATTTCTTGTCTCTTTTCTCCGTCCTCCAGCTGAACAAGCGCTTCATCCTGAACCTCCCCTCCTTCACCGTCCGTTTGATTGACAAGGAGGGCATCCATGACTTGGAGACGCTCACCTCCGGCACCAAGTGACCGCTCACTGCTTAACCACCAACCCCTCACGCCCTCGTTTCTTTCCTTTTTTTTTTTTTGTACCGTTGACCTCCTTGCTCTTTCTGTTCCAATAAAAAGTGACACACAGTTGAGATACAAGCTCTTTGTCCCTGTGGTGCTTTCTCATTGCTCTCTAGTCTACTCATCTGCACATAGAAAGAGAACAGCCTTCTGGCTGTGTACTTTTGCACTTGTACTCAGCGAGTGTGTGTGTGTGTGTGTGTGTAATGTACACTTGCTCATGCTTGTACACGTGTAATAAAACACGCATGCACATATGGCGTAACTTGAAAAAGGAAAAGTAGTTTTCTCATAGAGTTTTGTTCCCTGATTGACCAAACTACATAGAAATAATGGTAGTATTTAGTGTAGAAGTAAAAAAAAAAATCATGTTTAGTTTAAATGGTGATTTAGAACTCTTATGTTTATTATTATATATTTGTTTTCAAGCAATAGGAAGGCATACTTTATGAATCCCTTTAGGGGAAATTCAAGCTGTGTTATATACAAATTTAATTTAGTATATGAGCGACTAGATCTTATCTACTGTATGTTCAAAACAAGGTAGTTTAATAATAGCAATATATCCACATAGTCAATTAAAACATCTCAAAATCGACTGTAGAGTTGTACCAACACCTCTCTGACGCAGCGTCAGTAAATGAATAAACATAACCTGCACAAAGTTGGCGTCAGCTGCAGAACTAATGAATCCGGTAACGTCGTACAGGTGTTCTGATAGTGATTCAGTCGGGGTGCCTGAGCAGGGTTGTCAAAAAACAAATCCAGGTTAGCCTCGGGTATATGTTTTAATACTGTATGTGTTTTTTGCACCCTCTTGTACCAATACACAACACATTCTGAATTTGAATAAATTTGAGCTATAGCCCGAAACTCCAACCTTGGAAAGTTGAAATATGGACAACAAGCTGAAGATGCAGATAAATACAAGCGCTCCTGTTTGTTTTACTACCGTAAATAATCCTATAACTCAAGGTCTGCTTACTAGATTTCTACAGCATCTCACAGTCTTCATCATCAGCGGATGGAGTTTTGCTCAGTTGTCATGGAAATGGCTCCGTTTTCATCTTCTGACGAGTGTGATAAAGTATGATACATTTTAATATACAGTATTTAAAGGTACTGTATGTAACTTTCAGAAAATCCTTATAATTAATGACCCCTGTGGCCGTTGAGTGAACTGCAGTCAGCATCTTGACATCCGACCACATCGTCCATTAAGTAAGAGATAATGTACAGATAGCCGGTCATTGTTGTGTAGGAAAACCCCGACAGGGCGATGCCGCACCCCGACGCGGAACTGAAGGAGTTTATTTCACAACAATGACCCGCTAGCTTCACATTATCCCACTTATTACACCGCTACTTGCTAAATAAATAAATATTTTGACACCAAAATGGTCTGTCAGAGTCTGACATCAGAGCTGCGCCGATAGCAACGGTCTGCTATACATAGCAACGGTCTGTTATAAAGAAATCGCAGACTGCAGAACGCCATGTGATCGACCAATCAGAATCGAGTATTCAACACAGTCGTGTAAAAATGAATTTTAATGTTGAAATGCTCTTGTGCAATGTTTCGAAATGTCACAATTTATACAGAAGTTGGGATGACATAAAGAAAGAACATTTAAATTAAAGTTCAAGTTCAGGTTCAAGTTCAACTTTATTGTCATTTCTCCACATTCAAAGTACACGGCTAAAACGAAATGTCGTTGCTCGCGGACCAAGGTGCAAACACAGACATTCAAAAACAGTCACAAACATAGAACATAACACAGTGAACAAAGTGCAGTATAAAAACAATCAGGTCTTTAAAGGTACTATATATAAAAACCCAATGACTCTCCAGTAATTCTCCTTGTATAAATACCTAATAAATAGATAAATAGAAGTGACAGTGTAAATAGTAGACCTGAAATGTCTGTTTCATGTCCAGCATGAGACGTGGGGAGGGAGGGGTCACGGATAGGAGAGGGGTGTTTTACGCCTCAGATTCAAAACAGTTTACAGTTGCACTTCCCAAAATTAGCTTTTTTACCTTCACAGACCATTCATTCATTCATTCATTATCCGTAACCGCTTATCCTATTCAGGGTCGCAGGTTCGAATCCGGCTTGCGGCCCTTCTGAGTGGCGTTTGCATATTCTCCCCGTGTGTTAGCGTGGGTTTTCTCTGGGTTCTTCCTCCCACAGTCCAAAGACATGCAGGCTAATTGTTGACTCTAAATTGCCCGTAGGTGTGAATGTGAGCGTGCATGGTTGTCTGTCTCTATGTGTCAGCCCAGTGATAGGCGACCTGTCCAGGGTGTACCCCGGCTCCACTCCGCCTCCCCGCGACCCTCACAGACCAATTGCTCATAAAACAATTACAGTAGCTCCAAAAAATAGTCAAGTTAATGTGCATTTTCTCATGAAAGCCGTATCCAACGCTACTTTATTTAACCGGGTGACGTGTCAGTAATCAAGCTGTAAAAGAAGTATTTTCAGACTTTGTAGGGAGCAGCTCACCATCAAGGTGAATTTATATCATATACATATATCATATATGCTAAATATTGTCCTGGTGGATAATATGAAAGTGAAATAATTGAATTCCTGCACATAATGAAATGCAACGTTTTCTTTTGTCAGGCATCAAATTCACAATACAAAGCGACAACATCTTGACGCTGAAGCCACAGGCCGCTTTTATAGTAGATGTGCTGACAGTGTGCAGGAATCCAACACTTTCTTTTAAATGTGTTTGTTACTGAAATTGGTTTTTGAAAGATCAAGAATGGGCCCTGTAGGTGTAGGTGGGTTTTTACAGGATGATCTTTAATGATTTGCTGGAGAAGTAGCTGCTGGAATCGCTGCATTGTGACTGTATACAGGGAGAGTTACAGTAAACGAGCATGCTTAGCCTATATACAGCTGTAAATGGAAAAACCAGGCCAAGTTGGTAACATCACAGCTGAACGGGTGTGTGTGAGCGAGACAGCATGTGTGTGTGAGAGTGTGTGTGTGTGTGTGTGGCTCTATCATCGTCTCCTCTCTCCAACACAGACAGGTGATTAATAAACATTAAACAATCCCTCCTCTCTCAAACACACCGGAATCTGACGGGAAGAGCAGCATATGTTTGCCTGGAGGCACAGAGAGAGATGGAGAGCGGCCCCGCTGAGTGTCAGATAGAGGGAGAGAATAGGGGGAGAGGGGGGTGAGGAAGAGGAGGAGGAGGAGGATGGGGAGGTGGTGGGGGGGGAGTTAGGTTACAGAGTGGGAGATGAAGGGATGGAGGAGGGAGGGGGGGAATTGACACAGGAGGGTAATGAGATGGGAGGAGAGAAAAGGGAGATACAGGCAGGTAGAAATGAGTGATGTCTGAGAGCAGACGACACGTGTTCTGTGTGCAGTCCCTGGAAAGCAGTAATTGCGTTGAGTATCTCGTCCCGGTTAAATAAAGTGAAGGACTGTGCAGGGGGAGGTGAGAGGTGGTCGGTGGGAGAAATGTGGAACAGATGGGTTGAGGGGGGAGTCGAGGTGTGTGCGTGTGAGGTTTGTTGGGCGCTGGGGGTCGCACCGCTGCCGCCGCTCTCCCAGGTACAATGTTTCAGGGCTGCAGCTGTGACGCCGCCACCACCGTCTCCGCCGGGCCCCTGCTGGAGCCCTGCTGGAGCCCTGCTGGAGCCCTGCATGCAGAGATAGAGGGGCCCTGATTTGTATTTTGGAGTGGCCCCTTGGGTTGCTCACAGAATATTTGTCCTAAGCATGATACTTGTTTTTCGCCACTTATTCAGGCTCTCGTGTTGCCCTGCGCTACACAAAGTAGCCTACTAAAACAATTATTCATTCATTGTTTAGTGCAGGGGTCAGCAACCTTTACTATCAAAAGAGACATTTTAGGCAAAAAGACAAAAAAATCTGTCTGGAGCCGCAAAACATTTGAGCATTGTGATGAAGGTAACACAGTTTATAGAGGGCCAAAGAGCAAATGTACTACGGAGTATTAGGGCCACATTGAGGGAAAAAAAATCGGAGATTTTCAGAATAAAGTCATAACTTTACGAGAAGAAATATTATGACTTTATTCCTCGAAATCTCAGATTTATTTTTTTTACCTCAATGTGGCCTTAATACTCCGTCGTACCGTCGTACCATAGACCTACAACAATGATAAATAAAAATGAAAATGTAAACAAAAAACAGTTATTCATTTTCAATTTTTAAAATCAACAGGGAGCCACTGGAGAGGAGCTAAAGAGACGCATGTGGCTCCGGAGCCGCAGGTTGCTGACCCCTGGTTTAGTAGATTGACAAAAAAATGAATCAACAATTTTGGCATTAAGTTAATAGTTTATCAAACAACAAGACTCTCAAGTCTACAGCCACGCTTAGTCACTTGCTCTGTGAGGCTGTACTTAATGATAAAGTCAGCATGCTAATATGCTGATGATCAGCTGGTTTACCTTGTAACATATATATAGCCAAGAAGTGAAAGTCAATTGTTCGTTCCATTCCAACATCAGCGCCCAGCATGCGTCCGCCATTTTGGACTGAAAGCGACAATCGCACGCCTCTGTACAAAGGTAAAACAAAATGATTTCTATTCTATTGTCGCATTCTACCCAAACGGTCTGTGTTGAACCATACAATTTTATAAATATAACAAGTGTTTTCATAAAACAAACACACCGTCTCTTTGCTACTTTAGTCTTAGTTTCGCGTGTTAGCAGGCTAACATTGTCTAACTAGCATTAAACACAAAGTACAGCTGGGGCTGATGGGATTTTACAGGTTTTTGGTCATAAACCAAAGTATTGGACAAATTAAAAGTTAAAAGTTTGACCTGATGATGGCACTAAATTAAACGTTATTACAATTCATCCTGGGGTGTGTGTGTACCACATTTCACGTCAATCCATCCAATAGTTGTTGAGATATTATACTCAAACCTACAAATGTCAACCTCATGGTAGCACAAGAGGAAAAGTCAGAGAATCACCAAAGTTATGAAGATACATCCTCTGAGGAACTTGAATATCTCCATGTAATAGTTGTTGGATTATTTCAGTCTGAAGTGGTGGACTTACCACCACTGCCATCCCTGATAAGGAAATGCCAAACATTTACTGGTTTTTAGCTGCTTTTTATGTTTAAAATCATTGTAAATTGAAAATCTTTTGGTTTTGGACGGTTGGTGAGATGACTTTGGACTCTAGGAAACTGTAATAGACATTTTTCACTATTTTCTGACATTTTATAGGCGAAGCAATTAACTAAAAAAACATCAACACATCAATCAATAACAAAATTAAGTGTTAGTTGCAGCTCCTCGCTGTGACCTTCCTGTTGAAGTCACAGTAGACGTTGCCTACAGGGATCAATAAAAAATACCATTATCGCCACAAATGGAAAGAGGAAGCATTTACAGTAAGAGCACAATAAAAGCCTTCCATTGTCACCTATATGGATTTAAAAGTAAGCTGAAGTGGGCAGCTGCGTTTAAAGCTACCTGAAGGGTGCCATTACTTTTTTTATTGTTGTGATGAAAATATAAAAAATCATGAAACTAAACCGATCAGTTCTTAATTCTTTAATAATATATTACATTTATGCCGTAATACAATAATAATAACAACAGTAATAACATTAATAATAAACATACACAGAAAGTACAAAATGATTTGTGTTATTTTCTTAAGTTACCAACACTTCAAAATAAAAGAAACCAAATCTCCTTTTAGCTGCCTTTGACTCCCTCCTATTACCCCCCGCTGTCGGAGAACACCAGAGAACTCAATTTCCCATGACCACCCTCTAAGAAGAAACTACATATGGAGGCTTGTGCTTGGTCCAATCAGGGTGGATTTAAAAGTCTCCGAAAAGTTCAAGAGGAGCAAAGAGCAGGCTGTTTGTCTCGGATATGGCTTTACGACACTTCCCAGATGAGTTCAGTCCAAAAAGATGTGTATAAGTGTGTGTGAGAGAGATGATGGCAGGGGGTTTCTAAAACACAGATAAAGGTGACATGTTTACCAAAATAAAAAAAAAAGTAGGGAGGAAATAAATATGTAGGAACTCATCCTGAAGAGATGTTTTGTAGACGCCATCATGACACAAACCAGCTACTGAGAAGAGAGGTCCATGCGTCATGTTGAGTGAGGTGGTTGTGGACACACATTACAGTACAGATATCATCATGACCCCTCGCCTCCTTCGACGACAGGGACCGCAGAGGTTGTTCTGGGAGGTAAAAGTCTTTATCCTGAGGGCGAAGGTAAAGACGCAGAGGGGGCACCAGTCAGTCTTTTTCCACCCCTCTTTCTCTCTTCCTTTCCTGCCTCTCATCTCATCCATCCATCCATCCATCAACACATCTGGTCCGTCCCCTGCCCTCCTATTTGCGGTGCTTCATCTCCTTGTCGTGGTGGCTCTTCCCTCCGCCCTCTCCTTTGTCCAGCATTTTGATCGCCTCCATCAGGTAGCTCTGGAAGGCGGAGAGCGCGGCGCAGATGGCGGGCGTGCCGAAGCCGTGGGTGAGCAGGCTGAAGTGGGTGAGGCTTCCCTGGACGCCGGGCTCCAGGCACGGGGTGGGTCGACTGCCGCCTAGCGGAGAGCGGTCCTGGGACATCATGTCCACAAACTCCTTACAGATCTCCCTGAGGAGGAAAAAAAGACATTAGTTTGTTATTGTGGCAGTCTGAGATTTATTCCAACAATGATATTCAGTGGAATCATTGTTGAAAAAGTGACTTTTACACCCTTTATTGATCAATGCCCAGCCTCAGTACACCTTTAAGTGGATTAAATCTGGCCTTTACCCTGATTGAACCCTGAATTATGTGCCAAAGTAATGCTTTTACACCTTCAACAGAAAGGCCACTGGAGTTTAGGCGGGAAGTCCAACTAAATAAAAACTACTATTTCCCTTTTTACAGTTTTCACCATATCAAGAAAACATTTTTATATTAGTCGAACACAAAATGTACAATGTCAAAATATTCTTTTAGAAGTATTTATTCAGTGTGCAGGTGCCTTATTTCTTCATATTGTTTTTGCCTTTTTGTCCATCGCACCTGGAATAATATTTAAGTGCATACTGTTAACAACTTTGTGGCCTTGCAAGGTTTTGTAAATCTAACATTTAACATTGAATATGGGTCTACGAAAAACAGAGAGATATTTTAACTCTGCTGTGTTGGGATGGTGGCCAAAATGTAGTTATTTTGCTGGTAAACTAAGAAAAATAGCACACTATGTACAGTATTTTCAGGTATTGTTATCACATTCTTATAAAACAGATTGTAATTCATGAAAGAACTTGATTTAACCAAAGCATTTAAATGTACTTCTCTTTCTTGTTATTTTTTTTTTTTACCTTACACTTCTTTTAAGTTGCACGACCCACAAGAGACTCAACTCCTAAGAGTGGTTAAAGCTCCGAAAACTCTGGATACTACACTTCCCATAATGCAGCACAAGAGCATCTTTTGTTAGACCCTCCCTGTCTGGCGAACACTCTTCCAAACTCCATGCCCTTCAGTTTGTAACGCATTTATGATTTTGTTGTATGCTGAAATGACTCAATGTGATGCAACATAGCAAAACTCCTCAGTAGTACTACTCCCCGTGACCAGCACATTGACTCTGACGTGTAAAATCAGCAGAGCGCTCCTTTAAAAAGTGTGCAGCGTGGAGGGGGATGAAGCACTCACTTGGTGGCGAGCAGCATGCTGCGCCGTGTTGGGAGCTGGTCCGGCTCGCTCTGCCTGCACAGATACTCGGCTGTGGCTCTGGCTGGAAACTCTGTCTCGCACACGTAACCAAAGTCCCTCGCCAGATGGACGGCCTCACCTAGAGGAGGAGGAGGAAGAGGAAGAGGATGAGAGTGTGTCTATCAGGGGGTTTCTAAATCCTCATGTAAAAAATGAAAGCGATATGTTTTTTGTCTGGGATGCAGGAGTATGAGAGGTACACCTCAGCTTAAACTCTATGCAGGAGTCACTTAGCAGTTACCACGGCAACCTTTAATTGCTGCTACACAGACACAGGTGATTGAGATTTAGCTAATTAGTATAATTACACACACTAACTCTAACTAACTAGAACAAAAATGGAGTATATTCTGCATTCAAACAAAGCAGCAGGGTCAGGTGAGGTGAGGTCAGGTCAGGTCAAGAGACAAAAACTCTGCATCCATTTTCTCACTTTCACTACTCAAACAGTTCACTGCTCTTTGGCTTTGTGAAGCGGCCGCAGCTTTAGAGTTTTCCAAACGACACCATCCACGCATGCAGCCACCCATGCTGTGACTTGTTTATCCACGTCTGCTCATGCGAGGAGATTTCCATGCGAATATGTGTCTCTATCTGTCAGGATGTATGCAGGTCACTGTATGTGTATGTATGCCTGTGTGTGTGTGTGTGTGTGTGTGTGTGTGTGTGTGTGTGTGTGTGTTTTCCCTACCCTCCACTAGAGATGTTAGCAGAGTGACGTTGGCTGCCTTGCGTCGCCCGGCGGGCAGGTTGAGGCCAATCTTCTCCAGACGCTCTCTCAGACAGCGGCCACCATTCTTTGACTTCGCCCTGAGGGAGGACAGGGAGACAGAGAGAGCAGTTTTTAGGAGATGCTCCTTGTGTGTGTGTGTGCTTATGAGTTTTGTAGTGGTGTGTTTGTGTGTGTGTGCCTGTGTGTTTGTGCGTTTATGTAAGTGAATGTGAAGCTGAAATCTCCCTACAGTATGTTCCCTGTCAGCACTGATAGTGTCTTGTATTTTTCTCTGTGTTTTAAGTTGTTGCCTTACTTTCCTTTGCCAGTTCTCATCCCTTTTTTTTTTTTTTTATTCTTAAATATTTAAATTTACATTAACATTTATTAATACAGAAATATTTTTTAAGAATTTACATGACAGGCAGCAGTGGTATAGAAGAAGTATTCAGAGCTTTTACTTAAGTAAAGGTAGCAAAATATATCCTGCGTTTACGCCAGTAAAAGCACAGAAGTATTAAGAGACACAAGTACTTTTATTATCAAAAATAAAAGTACTTATGATGTAGAAAACGTCCCCTGTGAGTGTTATATTTTATATAAATGGATAATGGGGTTTGGTGTATACTGTGGAAGTAGCATTTCACTTTCACTCACTAATTAATTTATGTACTTTGGGGTGGTTTTAAACATAACTATGCATTATATTTAAATTTTTCATACGTAAAATCTTAATTTCCAAAGTAACCAGTAAGTAAAGCTCTCAAATAATGTGGGTTAAAAGTATAATTTTGCCTCTGAAATGACATGCAGTGAAGTAAAACTGAGGTTAAGTAGCTCACATGCAGTGTTGTTATCAGCTGGGTCTGCTGATGAGGGACTCGGGTTTACGATATTTACTCCCCTTTAGATCTTTTAATTATGTCCTCTTAAAGTATTTCAGCCTGCAACCCGAATCATAAAGTTGTTCTCTCTCGCCCCGAGGCGGTGCTTCATTAAACCACACTGCCTCTCTTGTGATTTCAGTCCCATGACCCATTTTGGGTCCTCAGCTCTGGCCCCATAGTTACATTAAAGCTCTCTTATTCTGAAAAGCTTTAGGAAAATGGAGCACATGGTTGATAGCAAAGGACGTTTACACCAAGAGCTGCTGTCATGTGCTGTAAAGCATTTTGTATAAACTAACGACGACAATCTATACTCACAAATTCAATATGAAGAAGAAGTCTGTAGTCGGCCTTGTTTTTTGATTATTGTGCAAAAGTTTGGAATCACGATCGCTGCAGGACGGCGAGTATTTGGATCTGAATCACATGAGGCGACTGATTACTTTTATAGTTTACAGTATAAATATCAACTTGTGAAGATCAGTGGTTTTGAACTGTTGTCTTACGACAAGTTGCTGATTTCCTACATTTCCCAGAGTGACTTTCAACAACATTCAGAGCAGCATCATGACGTTAATGTTCACTGTAGATGAGCTAATGTCTATGATCTCAGTGTTTTAGGCGTCTGCTGATGGAGAGGCTGTTCTTTTCCTCTTCTGTGATGAATCTGTTAATTTACTTTTGTTAACCATCGTGCCAAATAGTCACTGTAGACTCACTTTTGGTTTTGCTAGATGGTTAAATAAAACGCATTAAAGGGGAACACAACCCAAATTAAGAATTCCAATATGCATGGCCTAGTAAAGTTCAATCAATCAATATTTGTGAACATGAGCTCTTCTCTCACAAAGCCAGAAACCAGAGAAGTGAGTCTCAAACTGGTGACGTCATCAAGTATAAAGTCTGGAGCTGCTCCATAGACAATGAATGGGAGACTTATTTTGTTTCTTTTCTTTTTTTATACCAAAATGAGCTTCTATTGTAGTGTTGCAGCTCCATACTTTACACCCTGTGACATCACAAGTTTGAGTTTTAGCGCTCTAGTTTTTGGATTTGGGAGAGAGTTGTTCATGTTTACTAATATTTTTTTGGACCGTCTTAGACCATGGGAATAAAATGTATGGATTTTGATAATGTAGTTCCCCTTTAAATATTTTAATTTGAATTCCCAACATATGTAGCCAGTTATCAACGGGAATAATGAGAGATACAACACAAGTCTTACAGCTGTTTTCATCTTAATTCAAGTTATTTAAGGCATTGGTTCTCATCGCATATGTTTCATAAGCTGTGACAGTTCAACCAAGGATGGATTTTTCCTTCTCACACCGTTGCATTTTTAGAGGTTTAATGAGGTGAAACTTTCCAGTATAAAAGCAAAGATTTAAGAAAAGTGAGACAAGGTTTGGAATTATTAACTAAAGGTGTATTTTTTGTCTCTCAGTGTAAGCTTGGAGTGACAAAAACAACAACTACATCACACCCCCGTTCATTCCCCACCTCCCTCTCACCTGCGGAGGACTCCACCCAGCAGAGAGGCGTTGAGGCACTCCGGCGGGGAGAGGCGTCGCTGCACCTCCCCGACCGTCACCTTGTACTTGGAGGTGGAGCTGAGCAGCGAGAGGCGACCCGGGACCGAACAGAAGACCTCGGCCGGGTTGGACACGGATCCCATACCCAGACCATCCTTACCGAAGGACAGGACCGACAGGGACGACCCGTTCAGCTTGGACGGGATGGGAACTATAGGTGGAGAGATGAAGGAGGTCAAAAAGATACATGCTTTCAGCCTTATGCCTTATTTGTGTCAGACAAAAAAGTTCAACAGCAACAAAAACTGGATGCTTAGGGGGGTAAAAAGACATTGAGGATGAATAAAGATCATCAATCTAAAACATATGTCTCGTGCGGTGACAATTGTGTTGTGTGAATGATCGTGATTAATCTATTCAGTGTCATGTTCTCCCCCGCGTCGACAGCTCTAA